>NW_026267473.1:99790-101446 GCF_000697945.3 Frankliniella occidentalis
TTTTGCCCCTGCTGAGTATGCAACCCGCTCCCCTCGTTGTGGGCGGTCCAGTTGTGGGGTAGAGGTGTGCGACACGTCTTGGAAGTGACCTGTGGGTGCGTACAACACACCCGCCAAACGGTTTCGCTACATTATGAACTGTTTACACTCAAAGTGCAACTTACGCTGAGCTGAGGAGCGTTTCTGCGCGAGTGATCTCCCCCCCTCCCATACAGACACACCAACACCAACACACACACACACACTTAACTAATCCTCACAAGCACTTCTACTCACTAAAACACGCCTTTCTGCCGCAAAGAAGGTTATTTGAGTGATTTTCGATTTTTGCGATATTTTGACGCCTTAGAGCTAGGCAACGCGCTTGATTGAGTCGAGCATGTTGGTCTATGCTGCATATTTCATTTCTAAAACAATTGCAACCA
Organism: Frankliniella occidentalis; assembly: GCF_000697945.3. NCBI lineage: Eukaryota > Metazoa > Arthropoda > Insecta > Thysanoptera > Thripidae > Frankliniella > Frankliniella occidentalis. The sequence continues at coordinate 100,216 of NW_026267473.1, forward strand.
AAACAGGCTCGAAAAAATCATGTTCTACGTGATTCCTGTGTTTTGCCCCTGCGGAGTATGCAACCCCCGTAGAGCGGTCCAGTCGCGAGGTAGAGGTGAGCACCACTTCTTAAAAGTGACCTATGGGTATGTACTACATACCCTCCAAACCGTTTTGCTCTACTACAAAATGCAAACTTTGGTCGTTTTTCGTCGCTTATGTCCCGTACTAAAGTGGTCCTACGCACGTGCGGGAGGGCCCGGAGCTGCAGCCGAGACTGCCTCACCTCCGTCCTATACTGATACACAGTCATGTCGACTCTGTCCGTAGGACTTGTTTCTCTATGGTCTACCCCCACTACCAGCGTGACGTAGGCGTAGAAGCTTTCGACCAATCGGGAACGTTTGTGTTTCTACGCGCTATTCTTCCCCCTCCGTTAGCTGAACTACAGTAAAGCTTCTGATTCCTGTGTCACTACCGCGTTGCAGCGAGGGTCTTCCCTTCGCCGCCTCCCCGGGAGCATCAAGTGCGCGGGGTTTTCGATCATACAGTAACACGCTTGACGGTACAGCCACGACCCGGACAAGGTTGTGATGCCACTGCTTACAACTACACCACCACGTTCTGCGAATTGTGATATTTTCCATTGGGACTGAGCGCCGCTGTGGCGTGTGCGCTGCATCCTACCGTGTGTAGGGCTAAGACACAACAGTGTCTACTTACAGAGCGGGAGCAGACACTCCCCCCCCCCCCTTCGACACGCATTGTGGAGGGCTTCCCCCCCGCCGCCTCGTGTGCGCTATGCGGCCCGGCCAGTCCGGCCCCACCTCCACTCAGCTGACCGCAGCCGGGGAGGGAGCCCCCAGTGGGGTCCGGCTCGGGCACCTCTCCGCACCTGGGCTAGGCTGGGCGCTGCACAGTGGGTGGAAATCGAAAATTCAGGGACAAAAATTACTTTTTGTACTTGTCTAAAAACACCAATCAGTGATGCATACTAATAGATAACATCCTAAAGGTCATAATTTTGCTTTGGTTTACTTTGTAGAAGTATTGTCGTGCTTTATAGGAGTATCTGAAGTTACCTCTATGCCGCCCGGCGTCAGTCCGCGTCATGAGACGAGGGGTCTCCAACTCGCATAATACTCTGTACACGGATCCCATAATGCCTTTATAATACTTCATAGTACTCCATAATATGTCACAAAATACCGCAAAATACCCCCATAATACCTTAGAATACCTCATAATACT
>NW_026267473.1:101496-101972 GCF_000697945.3 Frankliniella occidentalis
GCACTCGTCCTGCTCTCGCCAACGCACTCGTTCTGCACTCAACTTGCACTCGCTCTGCACTCGCTTTATTTTTAAAGGGGTGACGCCCGTCCAAATCCTCCCTCGCCTTGCGGATGGTCTTAAACTCGTCCTAGAAGAGCAGTGATAAGAGCATTCAGCAACAGTCAGGGGACAGAATTATTCGCGGTCTCTTTAGTAGTAAGGTGTACTTGTCGAACCAAGAGGTAGTCTTCGCACGCCATGACTGAGACCAGAGGGCGCGACATCTCTGTGCGCTATCTACGGAGAAGGGCCCTGGGCTCAGGAGCAAGCTGTGTTCCCGTGGCAACACAACAAGCACCGCGGCTGGAAAATGAAAGTTCCTGATTGGTCGAGCGTCTACCCCATAGAGAAACAAGTCCTACGGACAGAGTCGACAACTGGTGATTAAGCTGAGGCAGTCTCGGATGCTCCTGACCCTCCTTGCCAACACGTGC
>NW_026267473.1:107267-109367 GCF_000697945.3 Frankliniella occidentalis
TACTTCATAATATCAAATAATATGACATAAAATATCTTAAAACGTGCCGTAATACCGCATAATACCATAATACTCCGTACACTGCTGAGGTGAGTTGGAGACCCCTCGTCATGAGACCATTTTGAAATTTACTTTTTCACAATGAAAACGGACGTAACTGGACAAGCCGTCATTGAGAAGATGTAAAGAAAGGTCAAAATATTTCTTTAGAACCACAGTTTTCCTCACTTGAATTAGTCTTTAAACTTAAATCAGGTTTCTAAGTCGGTAAAACTTTGCGACGCAACCGTCGGTTTATAAGGAATATCTATTGATCGCCGGCTTTCGCCGGGCAGAACTAAATTGAAACATGTTCTTTATTGTATGGGTGATGAAGCCCTTTTTGATTTTTTTGCCGCAACGAGCCGCTTTACTTACACGATCACTTCCAACTACGAATACTGCCTCCGACGCGACCCGCCCGCTGGTTAGGTTGCTCGTGGAGCATAGTGTCAGTTTTTTAGTTTCAGACAGTTTGACACTAGACTGGTATGGCAATAGGTGAGGACGTTACAAACATTGTTTTAATTTCAACTGAAATCAAGCTCTGGAGAGAAGTGAGTCATAAAAGGACGTGTGTAAAGAATATTTTGAGGTTAGGTTGTCTTGTGCAGGGGAAGGACAAACGACAAAGTTGCACTTCGTGATTTCTCGTGCTGCTCGTTCTGTTTTTCATTGAAAATCGTTTCTTCCTTCATAAAAGCTTTGTTGCCTCGGCACCAATTGTTTTTCACAAAAATATGTAAATTGAAATAATTTTTCGACATGGCATTACTGTATTTAATACCAATCATACATTTTCGATCGAAATGTATGTCATAGATGACTTCTACGTTATTTAAAACGTCTCGATGCTAATTTTCACCGTCCTCCGTTGAGCGGTTGACTTTTGTCCCTCGTTTGCTGATTTCCACCCACTGTGCGCTGGGCCCCACCCCGGCCGCGAGGCGTGAGGCGTTTAGCAAGGACGACGAACAGACGTGTGTTACCGGCGGGGACGTCTCGCGGGGACGTGACGCGGCCCCAGCCTGGGTCGTATCTCCTCATCAATCAGAATCGTCACTCCTATCATCGCCCCCCCCCCCCCCGCCTCTTTGTTGTGGCTGTTGCCGCGGTGTTGGCTGTTAGACTTGGTCCACCCACGCACAAGTTGCAATGGAGTGGCAGCCACATTACTCGCGAGCCATGTGCATAGAACGGATCGCGGTAATTCCCTTTTCGTTACCGGGCCCTATCCCGCTTGTTCCTCTGTTAGTCGTAGCACTCTAATATTGCTTCGCAGTGTATGCGCGCCACTCTGGTGGATGAGGAGACCGCCCTGGCGCGCAAGCTGACGCTCTTTGATTGCGTCTTGTACCACCTGGGTGCCGGCCGTGGGTAGAACTGATTGCTGCCCTCTGAGGCGGGCCGCTTTCTTTCCTTTTGGCCGCTAGCTGGTCCGCAGGTCCGCAGCCGGCGTGACCCCTCACTGCCCGGTGCGCCCGTTGTCTGCTCAGTCCCTCCAGTTGACGTTCGGAGACTTGACGAGTCTCCCCCGCCTCCACGTGGTGGTCCTGGTGGAGGAGCCCCGCGTGGGTCAGCACCGCGACGGTCCGCGTCGTCCGTGAGGGTGCCGCGCGCCGCACTGCTGCGGGCGGCTGCGGGCGGCTGCGGGCGGCCTGAGGCCGGATGTGACGGCCGCTGCACCCCCACGGGCAGCTCCGGCTCCGGCCCCGCGGGCCCCACCTGCCCCGCGGACACGGGCCCCGCCGGCCGCGCGCCAGGCGCCAGCAGCTGCACGCGCCCCGCTGCCCCACCAAGCCGCACCAGCCCGAGCGGCTTCAACATTGAAGTACTGGCGCTATTGATTCCCCTTTGTGCCCTTCCTGCCCATGATCCCCTCCCCCTCTCAGCCGACTGCGACCCCCGGCAGGCCGGCAGTGGACTCACTCGCCTCGTTAACTAGAAATGTACCGCGGCCCGCTAGGCGGGTACTTATTGGCGTGCAGTGAATCGTTGGGCAGCATGCGTTTTCTCGAGGTCAGTCCCCCCCCCCCAAAAAAAAAGAAAAAAAAGAAGAAA
>NW_026267473.1:109417-112090 GCF_000697945.3 Frankliniella occidentalis
GGCCGCTCGCCAGGTGCCAGCAGCTGCACGCGCCCCGCTGCCCCACCAGGCCGTACCAGCCAGAGCGGCCTCCTCAACATTAAAGTACTGGCGTTATTGATTCCCCGTTGTGCCCTTCCTGCCCACGATCCCCTCCCCCGCTCAGCTGACTGCGACCCCTGGCAGGCCGGCAGTGGACTCACTCGCCTCGTTAACTAGAAATGTACCGCGGCCCGTCAGGCGGGTACTTGTTGGCTTGCAGTGAATCGTTGGGTAGCATGCGTTTTCTCGAGGTCAGTGCCCCCCCCCCAAAAAAAAAGAAAAAAAAGAAGAAAAAAACGGACTCCACCAGACGCACGGGCGCGCACGCGGCCGACCCACCCTGGGCCCTGGGCCCCCCAACCCAGCTGACCGCAGCCGGGCACGGGGCCCCGTGTGGGGTCCGCCCCGTCCGGCCGCTGCGGCGCGGCCCCCACCCCGCTCCTCTGCGCTCTGCGGGGTCTCGGTGCTGTGCCCCGTTCCATCCCCACTCCACTTGAGTCCGGTCAGATTGGCGGGGCAGAGCGGGGCCCCGCACGGTTCAGCGCAGCGAAGTGCGGCCAGCAAGGAATGTGGGCACCTCGTCGATGACCCGGCTGCAGCTGGCGGTGCAGCTGAACCGGGGCCCCTACTGGGGGGCAGTGTGACCTTAGGCTGGTCTGCCTATAGGCTAGCCTAAAGTATAGAGGAGAGAGAGCGGCTGAGCAAGCGGGGGGGAGGGGGCGCCGGACCCCCACCACAGTCACCTCGCTTGAAGGAGTAACCTGGCGTAGCCGTAGCCATACGCAGCAATGTCTATTAACTGTCGAAACGTATTCTTCTTGTAACAGTAATTGTCCAGTGCTCAACAAGTAAGTTTGTCTTTTTATTATCTATTATTTAGTTGAGAGCCATGCGGTGGTTCAATTACTTGATAAGGTATCAAGATGGTAGGGACTATTTCCTTGGCGCGCAACTTTCAGGCGATTGTGTATCCGCTCCTCGCTTCCGCTCGCCCGCTTATCGTCCCATTTGTCGTCGAGCCCTGGCCAAAGGCACTTCTCTCCCGCACCGCACCGCACCGAAGATGGATGATCCGAGGTATGTGCCTATCTTCAACTATGCTGTCAAGATTTGACTTTGGCTGATCATTCGTTCATTGACCAAATCTTTCTGTACAGACGGGCATATTTGTGAACATAAATGAACATCACACTGTCCCATTTTTTCATTCTGGCATTTCATTCTCTGATCCGGTGTCTCGCGTTGCCGGCGTTGAGGCTTGATATTGCTCGCTCTTTGACGATGCGCCCGCAGCTAAATTTACGATTTTACATGTATTTTCGTTCACGTTATGGTTTTAGGCGTAGTCGCTACTTCATCTGGGCAAGTCTAGTTCAACCTTAACCTCAATCTTCGACACGTGCGCGCAATGAATGAATTTTTAGTCCCAGTAATTTAAACTGTGATGGGACCGAGTACGTTGACTCATTCCTGCTCGCTTGCTTTGATTTACTTTGTTACATTGCTGGTGTGATTTACCCGGGTGAAACGGTTTGTATACAACTCACTAAGAAATTTTATTACAATTTATATACTTTTATAAAATTGAATATGATTGTGTACACCGTAATATAACGATATAAAGGGTGTTTTACAAATGTGTATAATATTTGGTAAAACTTTATACAATTATATACAGAGGCATGTATACGTTTTTATAAAATCTAATACAATGTATATACAATAAACGTGCCATATATAAAGCGACGTATATTAGAGCATCGTTGTACCTCACGCATGTATACAGCCACATACATGTGAATAAATGCCACCTTGCCCTACATTAGAATGTATACAGGCACATACACTCATACAGTGACTAGTAACGTTTCTGGGCACTCCCCTAAATGTAGGCAAAATGTGGTTGAGTTCTAAAATGCAGCATAACTTGTAAACGGCTACACATAGGAAAGTGAAACAACCACTATCGTGCTCAGGGCAAAAGGATGATTCGGAAAACATAATTGATGAAAATGACAATCACCCACTCAGGCCGCTTCTTCCGTGAGTAAATTGAAACGCTCAAGTATATATTGTATAATATTTTATAAAAAGGTATACTGACAAAGTAATACAGTTTTACCAAATGTAATACAATTACCTTTATACAGCTTTATACAATTACTTGTATACCTCTGTATACAAACTTACTGTCGATGTTTTTTCACCCGGGTAGTGCGCCGTTCGAAGATGGCACAAATTAAATTGGATTAAATATAGCAATATATCATGAAACTAAATAGATATGCACTACAGTCAGTAAAAACTCACCTTTGACATATCATCAAGAAATGACTGCGGTTCTTGGCCAGTGGAATTCCTAGAGACATAAGCGAGTATGTTAATCATCTCTGTATCAGAGTACGGTTGGCGACCATGCTTGATAGAATCCACAGCAGCTTGAAAAAGAAATACAAATCTCAATCAAAATCGATTGAAAGCAGATAATTAAAGATAAGTGTGTCCAGGCACCCGAGGAGGAATCCCGGCCGACGTCTGCTCCCGGACAATAACAAAGCCATAACCAAGCGCACGGTTTCTCGCGTATCTCCGCTAATACTGAAAAGAAGTCATAACTGTTCTATATCATTTTAAAGCTGAGAACCTCAAAAA
>NW_026267473.1:113580-114695 GCF_000697945.3 Frankliniella occidentalis
AATTACTTGTATACCTCTGTATACAAACTTACTGTCAATGTTTTTTCACCCGGGACTTAGATTGCGTTTACTTAACGGGGTACGTGGTCCTGAGACTCACAGCCTTAGAAACCCATACAAAGTACATATATGGGGGGAAAACGTTCCCGACAGCTCAGGACCCCGTAGGACCCCACAGCATCCCGCTAACTAAACGCAAGAGCCCATTCCTAAAATACCTCATTACAAAATACATAGTACTTGTACAAAATTGAACAGCCGCACAGGAAACGCAAAGTGTGTGAATGTCGCACATTCTTTAGGAAAAATTGACACGTTTACCCCTTTAAGTGGACGAATGGATATTCACACACCTACAAGTGTGCGAATGTCGCGGTAGGAGCGGTAGGAACCCCCCGGGCAGCGGGAAACGTTAGTTTTACTGAACTTAGCACGATGTTTCCATCCTACAGAAAGGACTGATCTCTTAAAAACTTAGTTATTGACTGTTTTTATCCTACGAGTTTGAGTAAAGCCACACAAATTCGTTGTTGTGTTTGAAAATCTGTATCAAGATGGGGTTAGGGTTTCGTTGTTGACGAAAGTCAAAACGTATGTCACCACTCCTTGCTTTGTAAAAACGCACACATTTACATAGAAAGATGCCAATAATGTTTTAAGAAAGAAGACTTTAGTAAATATCACAATATACATAGCATTATTAATTCCCCAGTCCCCTAACAGATGTACGTCTCCCGCCGGTCATTCTTAAACACTTGCGGTACACTCAGCATCTCACTTAGTGGTGACGTCGGGGTGGGGGTGTGGACGGTGGACGGTGGGACACACGAGGCGAGAGAGTCTCTAAGAGAGAGAGAGAGGTTATATCACACACACGAGGCGACGTTGCCGGAGTTTCTTTCTTCGGATTTTTCTTCTTCTTTGCTTGAGGAAACGTTCTTCCACCACCCCCCTCACCCTCTGTAGACTGGTTATAGAAGCAAAACCAACTCAAAGTGCGAAATCGAATTTTTAATTTCATCTCGTGGATTTCAGAAAGGGGAGAGCGGGCCTTGCTGGGCTAGCCGGCGGGCTCGTGGGGGCATGTCTCCGCGCGATTCTCCCTGGGGGGGGGG
>NW_026267473.1:116134-117901 GCF_000697945.3 Frankliniella occidentalis
CCCCCCCCCTCCTCCCCTCGGGGATTGTCGGCTGCTGTGAGCAGACGCCGGGCAATGACAACAGGTGTTTGTGTTTACATATCTTTATTGCTGATTAGGACTACATGCGGAGGCCCCGACGCGGGGGGCTGCCCTCCTCGTCGCTTCCTTCGCTTCCTACGGACACGCTCCTCCTGCGCTGGTTTTGTTGCAGGCTCCGGCGTCGAGGATGGCGACGATGGACGGCCGGGGGGGGTGCCGTCGGGCACGATGTTTTCGGCCTGCGAAGGGCGGAGCGGCGAGGGCTGGGGCCTGGGCTGGTCGGGGCCACCCCACGTCCGAAGGGTCTCCAGCTCCAGCCAAAGGGCGGTGAAGGCGACCGGGGCGAGTACGCCTCCTTGCGGAACGCCGGCTGGGGCAAGGGCCCGGAACACGCGAGGCTCTGTGACAACAATACGACGGTCAGTACGGTACGGGGCGGTGCGCCGAGCGGGGCCTACCTCTGCTCTCGGGCTCGTCGGTGTCCTCGGGGTCGGCGGGGCGCCAGGGCTGGTCGGGCCCGTCCCGGACCTCCAAGAGCCCCCCCTGCTCCCACAGGCTGGGCTCTACGCCGCGGGGGGCGAGGCGACGGGTGGCGGCGGTGCCGGGGACCATCCTCCACTGGCGGTTCATGATCGTCTGGCCGAGCCTCGGGGCCTACAACCCCCGCGTAGAGGCCCCGGCCCCGGCTCACCAAGCTCAACACCAGGATCAAGCTCAGCAGCAAGCCCAGGCTCACCAAGCTCAACACCAGGATCAAGCTCAGCAGCAAGCCCAGGCTCACCAAGCTCAACACCAGGATCAAGCTCAGCAGCAGGCCCGTCCACGAACCCACCCCCCATACTCCGCCCCAAAACTTGTAAGTGATAATGAAAATATACGTACTGATGTAATATTTAAAAATAATTTTCTAACTCTTTGATTTTGTTTTAGACTACTAAGCAACTGGGAGAGGCGCTCAAGAGACGTTATAAGAAACATTAGTGTTTCAATTTCAGTGTTAGAAATAATGTTTTCTAATCATGTTTCATTTTAGTTTAAAAAATGTTTTATAATCATGTTCATCCGAACTTTATAATTAAATCATGTGCATTCCATTTGATTGTTTTCTTTCGACATGCCTAATTTTGTCACACAAGTTAACACGGACTTGGTTAACAAATTCAACTGTCGAACGATTCTTTGAGCGGGGTAAATTGAAGTTCTCATTTGAAATACAACACATTTTATTTTATTCAACACTAGCTACATTGTGATGTCAATGTTAAACGAATGTTAAAACGAAACTCATTAGAAATAACAACACTCTACTTACTGTCAAAAAATATTATTGAAATTAGTTTACCATACTTCTGATTCAAGATTTTGAGAGCAAACATTTGACGATTCTTTGAGCGGGGGAAAGTTAAAGTTCTCATTTTAAATACAACACATTTTAGTTTATCCAACACACTTCGTGATAATTAAACAAAGCTTGTTTTAATTAACAACACTCACTACTTCGTTTCAAAAAAATGTAAGACACTTGTGTTCTGAGCTCAGATTTAAAAAGCAAACATTTGACGATTCTTTGTGCGGGGGAAAGTTAAAGTTCTCATTTTAAATACAACACATTTTATTTTATCCAACACTAGCTACATTGTGATGTCAATGTCCCATACAAAGTACATATATGGGGGGAAAACGTTCCCGACAGCTCAGGACCCCGTAGGACCCCACAGCATCCCGCTAACTAAACGCAAGAGCCCA
>NW_026267473.1:117951-119628 GCF_000697945.3 Frankliniella occidentalis
GGAGGTCCTGGCGGTGTGCTCGCCGTCACCCTCGGGGCGGCGCGGCGGAGGCTGGCCGTGGACCTGGTCGAGGTCGTGGAGTCGCTGCCGCGCGGCACGGCTGCGGAGGATGGAGGTCCTGGCGGTGTGCTCGCCGTCACCCTCGGGGCGGCGCGGCGGAGGCTGGCCGTGGACCTGGTCGAGGTCATGGAGTCGCTGCCGCGCGGCACGGCTGCGGAGGATGGACGCGGACCTGGCGGCGACGGGTCTGCAGAGGCCTGGACCTGGACCGCCGCCGTCCTGCTGACACACACACACACACACACACACACACACACAACACACGAGCGCGCGCAGACAACGCAGGCCTCGTCAGGCACGGCGCCAGGCGCAGCACCGCGCGCGCTGGAGGGACTCACGACGCCGACGGGCATGAGCGAGCCGCCGGCGTGCCCCGGCTGCGAGCACTACCTGCTCCAGGATCACGACGAGAGGGTGGGTGCACTACCCACCAGGATACCGATGTCCTTCGAGACGAAGCAGGGCCTCGCCCAGGCCCCGCCTGTTCAGCTCAGCGCCGCTCCCTTCCCACGCTCGCGGCGGCGAGTTCCGGGAAGACGCCTCCCCCTCCCCCGACCAACACCGACAGGAACAGACGTGTCGCGACGCAGGGAATGATTTAAAATCGTTTCGGTCACTATTTTAAGCCAAAATTCAACCATTCATTTGCCGATTGCATCACCTCCTTTCTCCCATCCCTCTGCGAACGCTCGAGGGACGAGAGCGGGAAAGAACAAAGACATCAGGCGAGCCGTTCTGGCGGGGCCCATAACGGACACCCACCGCGACGCCAAGTGAAATCAGCAAATGAACGGACAAATTTGTATCATTTGAGCATTCACCAAGTTACGACGCAATCACACACAAGAGCACAGCAACAGGTTTTGGCGCGAAGCGCCGCACAAGAGAGGTTAAGGCACACGCGCCACAAGAGAAGCACACTCGCTCATACACAATTCGTACATTAAAAAGAAACAAATCGTGAGAAAACATAGCATAGAGAAGTATTTACAGCGCACGAGCGCGAGAAACGTGACCACAAGCTTCTAGGTTAGGTGCAAACAAGAAAAGAACGGACTGCGATACATAAGCACTTGTGATTCTAGAGAAAAGGTGCAAGCTTAAGAAACAGCGTACATAAACACCAAAGTGCTAGTATGTATAACACAGACTCACCGGCAGATTCGGAGCGCGAAAAAATAACGAACCTCGGTAGCTTCACGGCGACAACGATCGGACCCGAGGAACTGCATGGCGGCGAACACAAGGATTTTACTGTACTCACCATATTGAGTTCCTCCACAAGGGACAGGTCACACAGCGCAACACCACCCTCCTCAGCAGAGGGGTCACCGTAGGCTTCTTTGATTAACTCCGTGACGAAGGTCTTGCGTTACGAACGGTCTTGGGGCGTGCACTCAAGTGTTGCGCAACAGGCGAACTGAGCCCTCAGGCGGGCGGCGGGCGGGACGCCGGCCGCCGCCACCGTCCCCTTCCACCCCCGGTAACCACGGTAACTGCCGCCTCCGGACCGCCAAAATGTTACATAAAAAATTGGTGACATAAAAAATTTGTAACATAAAAAAAATTGTAACACAAAAAAAATGTGACACAAAAAATTTTTCAACGGAAAAATTT
>NW_026267473.1:119838-135373 GCF_000697945.3 Frankliniella occidentalis
TTTTTGTCGATTTTGCGAGATGCATACCATTAGAATCGGGAGAAAATTCTCTTTCTAATGATATGCATCTCGCAAAATCGACAAAAAATAGACTTACGACCATTCTCTGGGACGCTGGCGAGATCCGACACTATACGCAACCGCTCCGAGGTACGACCTTATACGCAGCCGCTCCGAGGTACGACCTTTTAGTTTTCACGGGTCGAGAAAATGTAACACAAAAAATTTTGCTACGCACAAAAATTTGTGACACACAAAAAAAATTTACGGTTTTGCATAGGCCTCTCTAAGGGGGAAGGATTTACCGCAAAAAAATTCTAACAAGCATTGCAGCATGCCTCCCGGGCGCGCATGGAAATGCTGCTTACAAAAAAACAATGTCAAGAGTGGGATTCAAGCCCACGATCCCATAGGGGGGAGCAGACGAGAAGTCTACCGCCATAGACCACTCGGCCATCCTGACACCGTGACTATGTAGCTCTCGCGCTTCCACCACCCTGGGCGGCTCCGGTGCGCGGCATCAACGGACTCCTCGGCGGCGGCGGCGGCCGGCCGGACTCTTCACCCGGGCTACCTCGCGGTCCCAGTGCGCGGGACCCGGACAGACTCCTTGACGGCGGCCTCACCCGTTCTAACCGGTGCGCGGGCGGCGGCGGGACCCGGGCGGCTCCCCGTGCGGACGGCCCCGGTCCTCGCGGTGCGTTAGGCCCTCCCTTGCTCTTTCAAGATGGCGCCGGGTCACTTGGGGCCGGGGTGACTAGGGGTAATCAAAATGGCGGCGGGTGGTCACTGGGGGTGGGGTGACTAGGGACCGGGGTGACTCGGAGGTGGGGTGACTGGGGGCCGGGGTGACTAGGGGGAATCAAAATGGCGGCGGGTGACTAGGGCGAATCTATACTACTTATGTGCACTGCAGGCAAGATGTTGCCTACCAAACAGGCGCCATGAGAGGTTGCACGGCTGAGATTTGGCGTTTCGCAACGGCGAATGATGGACGCACTTTCGGAAAGATCTCCTTTGAACCGAGCAAGTAGCCAACCTGTCCGCGCGTAGGATTGCGTTGCACTAATACTACAGAAGTGCGTGGGGTTTTCCAGCGATCTGGCCTGGTCAATACCGAAAGTGACTTACCTGGGAATCATTTCACAGGTGATGACGCTCAGGTGCAGCAGAACCCAGCGCCGGCTCCACTCTGCCCTCCACCTGCCTCAGCTTCAGCAGCCTCCACCACTGCCTTCAACCTCGACCTCCTGAAGCTCAGACAGCGCATGCGCACCAGGGCCAAGAAAGGCACCCGCAGGAAACTGCTGTTCCTCCCGCGCATCAGTGGGGCTACGCAGACTCCTCGGGAACAGATCCTAACAGACATCAACAAGCAGGCGAAGGCGAGGATTAGGGAGCTGCAGTCCCGGCTCCAAAAGAAGGACGAGATCATTAGGGACTTCCGAGGCAGATCGCGAGAGGACGGCGCCTTGGACTTCTACATGGAGAGCGTGTCGGAAAACTTCAAGCCTCTGGAGTGCCAGATCAAGTATTATGATCGGGCTCCAAAGCGTAGAAGATACGACGACGGCACGAAGGCGATGCACAAGCGAGGCAGGGCGGGCTACAACGCTTTCCCTGGCATCAAGCCCACCAGGAAGACGCTCCGCGCCGTCCCCCCCCCCTCCCCCCCGGACATCAAGCCCGGACTCAGCCCTGTCCTCTTCCATGCTCTGACCAAGAGAGTCGAGGTGATGTCCGACAGCGACCTGTGACAGCGACCTGTTTGACTCCCTCAACGGCACGAAGCACGTGGTCAACCCTCCACCTGGCTTCTACAAGTGTGCCATCACACCGACATCAGGCCACGATGAGCTCTGGGGACAGGTGTACGAAGAGATTCAGTTTTGGAAGTTCCCTGGATCTCAAAATCTGAAGTTCCCAGAGCACTTCCTGCTCACCCACACTTGTGGGAGGACCTGCAGGCGGAGGGAAGAGCATACCTGCCTGAGGGGAATCTTGCAAGCGATGTATTTGAAAATTTAATCTGTGCTCCGGGACTGCGCCGGGCCGAAGAAGGCTTTCACGGTGAAGGAGTTCCCTGCAATATTTTGCTCTGCGCTGGTCAATCAATTGACAGCAACAGCAAATAACAAAAATTGCAGGGACGACAACGCCCTGAACCTCCTCCACCTGGAGACGCTGCTCGCAGCCGCCAGGGAGCTTCCCCCTCGGCATCCACCACCAGTGCTGGACCTGCAATTCCTCCAGCAAGAAGATGAAGTGGAGGAAATGGAGGCGTCAGAAGAGGCGGAGGAGGAGGAAAAGGAGGTAAAAGTCAATGGCAACGTACCTGTACCCATGCGGCCGTTGGTGCCGGAGGACCAGTTCCGGGCCAGGCAGAGGAATAGGCTGCAGGAGGTCAAATCGGCCCACGTAGCTGCGCCCATCGTGCAGAGGCACTGCGATGCGGTCAGCTGCGAGGAGTGCCACAGCCTGCTATTCGTTCTAATTGTTCAGCATGCAACCATTATGTACTTTGCATGATATAAATTTATGTATTTTCTGTTTTTGCTTCAAAGTTTAAAAATTACTTTGCTTGTTCAAATTATTCAGTCTGAGTTCAGCACATGCATGTACCTTGCATAATATACATTTAGGTATATTCTGTTTTAGTTTCAAAGTTTACTTTACTTGTTTAAATTATTTAGTCTGAGTTTAGCTCATGCATGTACCTTGCATGATATGTATTCATTTATTTTCTGTTTTTGCTTTGTTTTTCAAAGTTTTAAGTTTTCTTTTCTTGTTTATATTATTTACTCTGAAATTTAGCACATGCAGGTACTTTGCATGATATGGCACATACAATTTATGTTTTTATTTGACTGAATTGTGCAAGTTTGATATTACTTTTTGGTTTAGCAATAGCAAAGCCTATTACACCAGTGATGATCAAAAAGTTTTGCATCGGTCTGTTTGTTTGTTCTACAGCTTGTGAAATCTATCTCCTTCTTGATTTTCTATCTGTCGTTCACCAAAGACTTTGATCACTTAACAGCGTTTCTAATTGCTTTATTGGCTGAGCGATTAGCGAAGCCCATTACTCCACTGACCCGAAAAGTTTCATTCTGTTTGTTTGTGTGTTTGTTTGTCTGTCTGTCCGCACGATAACTCGAGAATGAATTGAGATAGCGATCTGGGAATTTTAGGGTCGTTTTGTATCACAAAAAGAGATCGAGTTCGAAGATGAGCGTTCTAGCTCAAAAATTGACTTTTGAAAAAATCGAAAACCGCAGGTTGCAAAATGTATTTTCTTCACTATTGACTCGTCATAGGAGAACCCTATGGACGAAAATTTCGTCCGTTTTGATCTATCTTGTACCGTTTCAGCGCTATGGGGCATTTCGTGGCGAAAACAACGTGAAAAAGACAAAATGGTCTATTTAATCGTTAAAAAGGCTGCATGTCACAGAATTGTACAGGGAGTAATACTTTAACCACAGGTCGCACTACACCCTCTTTTGGGCTTAAGGGTCCCTAGATTACCTAGTATCTCTAAGACGTTGATTGGCTGAGCGATTAGCGAAGCCTATTACTCCGTTTGGTCGGAAAAAACTTTTTCTGTCTGTCTGTCTGTTGTGTGTCTGTCTGTGTATCTGTCCGCACGAAAACTCGAAAACGAATTGAGCGAGCGATCTGGGGTTTTCAGGGTTGTTTTATATCATAAAAAGACAGATCGAGTTCGAAGAAGGGCATTCTAGCTCAAAAATTGGCTTTTTAAAAAATCAAAAACCACAGGTTGCAAAATATTTATTTTTTTTAAATATTTTTTTATGGGCTTCTAAGGGGTAACTCGTGAAAGTAGAACCCCTAGGCCCTAGGGCGAAAATTTCGTCCGTTTCGCTCTATCTTGTACCGTTTCGACGCTATGGCGCATTTCTTGACAAAAATGAGGTGAAAATGATCAAATGGTCGATTAAATCGTTAAAAAGACTTCATTTCGAAAAATGGTATATACACTCCTATTACCCCGTCTCGAGGGTCAGCGCCGCAGGCCTAGCTGTATGCCAGGCGCGTCGCAGCGTAACAGTGTTTCGTGAGGTATCGCGAAGCCTGTTACGCGAGACGTGGTCTGGCGTACATCTACCTTGTTTTTACATAACAATCCGTCAAAAATCAAACTTTTAATGAAAACCGTTACCGATCAGCAGAAGTTTCATGTCCCTAATTCAAGAGTAAAAAGGCCCCGACAAATGGCTTGAGTATGTCAAATTTTGTCCCCTGAAGGCCCTGTTCCCCAATACCCTCTTCTTAACTCATCTCGGGTGTTAGCGCCGCAGGCCTAGCTTTATGTGCGCCAGGCGCGTCGCAGCGCAACAGTGTTTCGTGAGATATCGCGAAGCCTGTTACGCGAGACGTGGTCTGGCGTACATGTAGCTAGTCCTAAATATTTTTGGCTGATTGGCTGAGCGATTAGCGAAGCCCATTACTCCACTGGCCGGAAAAGTTTCATTCTGTTTGTCTGTCTGTTTGTCTGTCTGTGTGTCTGTCTGTGTATCTGTCCGCACGAAAACTCGAAAACGAATTGAGCGAGCGATCTGGGGTTTTCAGGGTTGTTTTATATCATAAAAAGACAGATCGAGTTCGAAGAAGGGCATTCTAGCTCAAAAATTGACTTTTTAAAAAATCAATAACCGCAGGTAACAAAATATTTTTTTTTCAAATATTTTTTTAAGGTCTCCTAATGGGTAACTCGTAAAAGTAGAGCCCTTTGGGCGAAAATTTCGTCCGTTTCGCTCTATCTTGTACCGTTTCGACGCTATGGCGCCTTTCTTGACAAAAACGAGGTGAAAATGATCAAATGGTCGATTAAATCGTTAAAAAGACTTCACTTCGAAAAACTGTATATACACTTCTATTACCCCGTCTCGGGTGTCAGCGCCGCAGGCCTAGCTATATGCTCGCCAGGCGCGTCGCAGCGTAACAGTGTTTCGTGAAATATCGCGAAGCCTGTTACGCGAGACGTGGTCTGGCGTACATATAGCTAGTTATTTCTCCAAACGGTGTCCTTAATAAGTGTTGGTGGGTGGGCGAGCCTATATTTACGACTACAGGCTTTGGCATTCCCTATCCCACAGGACCAAACTACTGTGAGGCCGGTGCTCGAGTACGTCAGCCCTCAACTGGGATAAACTCCAGCGGATCGCCTCGGCCGCCCTGCGGGTCGCGCTAGGGGCCCTCCCCTCTTTATCCATCCACGCTCTCCTCTTTGAAGCTGGCGAATGGCCTCTTCGAATGCGGCTAGAGTATCTGGCCGATCGCCTCCTCGTTCGGTGGCGCAGCGCGCCCAACGACGTTCTCTACCAGCGCTCGCGAGCACTCACCCGGCACCGGCGCTTTCAAGCCCGTCCTCACCTTCTTCTCCAGCGTGCCGCAGCTCTGCCTCCGGCGCCGCCTCGGGCACCCCCCGACCTTCACACGTGGCCTTGCTACTCGCTGCATCACGCGGCGTGGATGCTGCCGCTCCACGTCACCCTCTTCTATCCACCGGCCCCGGTGACTGCGCCGGGGGGGGGGGATTCTGAGACCACCCCGAACGGCGTCTTCAACACCCTGCTCCGGTCTCTGTGGCGTGACACCCTCGTCATCGCCACGGACGGCTCCCGCGCCTCCAACGGTCCTGCCGTCACAGTCGGCGTGGCCTTCGTCTTGCCGGGTCAGCCGAACGGGGCCATTTTCCGCCTCCTCGACCTGGCCACAGTCTTCCTCGCCGGAGCATACGCCATCCTTCAGGCTCTCCAGCACGGCCGCGGTCACCTGCGCGAATTTCATCAACGATTTCCCAAATTATCCCTGTTTTGCCATCTCTGCATGCACATACCCCCGGAACCGTTTGAGCTACAGCGCCCAAGTAATTATCTCCTAGTTAGTACTTTCCATGAAAAATATTTGAACCAAATCAATCGGGGTCACCAAAAGACGTCTAGGATCGCAACCTCCTCTCGGGACCCGTTTTCGCGACCCCAATCGATTTCGTTCAAATTTTCCACGACTAAAGAACGGGCTAAATTATAATTTCCCTCAAAATCTGGGCACTGTAGCTCAAACGGTTCGCGAGAGATGTGGATGTAAAGTTGTACTCAGGCTATAAATTTGGCGAATTTTCAATTAATTTTGCATTAAACGACCTTCAAACTCCTTACGGACAGCTAAAACCAATGCAATACCTTATGTAGGGATGAAAATAACAACACTTTCAAGCGCCATTGAAATCTGATCGTATCACCGGAAAAACCTTCCCTTGTAAGCACCTTTAGTAGTCTTCTGGTACGGGACAACTATCGTGCAAAACAAGTCAAGTTAGCCCCTTTTACAAACCCCTACATACCCCAATCTATAGTACTTAGCACCAAACCGTTTGGTGGACAGAATGTGGTTTGTAAACTTATAATATGCGATAAAAATTTCAGTTTGGTGCTAGGTCTAGTTAGCTCCTTGTTCCACTTCACAGCAGAACTTTGAGACTGGAAATAATGTATAACATTCTGACTATTTTGATCTAATGGATGAATTTATGGGTGACTGGGTAAATGTGAAACCAGTATATCAACTTAGTTTTGGTTCTATGGCCACTACTGAATCAAGAATTGTTGGCTGAGCGATTAGCGAAGCCCATTACTCCACTGACCGGAAAAGTTTCATTCTGTTTGTCTGTTTGTTTGTCTGTCTGTCTGTCTGTCCGCACGATAACTCGAAAACGAATTGAGCGAGCGATCTGGGGTTTTCAGGGTTGTTTTATATCATAAAAAGACAGATCGAGTTCGAAGAAGGGCATTCTAGCTCAAAAATTGGCTTTTTAAAAAATCAAAAACCACAGGTTGCAAAATATTTATTTTTTTTAAATATTTTTTTATGGGCTTCTAAGGGGTAACTCGTGAAAGTAGAACCCCTAGGCCCTAGGGCGAAAATTTCGTCCGTTTCGCTCTATCTTGTACCGTTTCGACGCTATGGCGCATTTCTTGACAAAAATGAGGTGAAAATGATCAAATGGTCGATTAAATCGTTAAAAAGACTTCATTTCGAAAAATGGTATATACACTCCTATTACCCCGTCTCGAGGGTCAGCGCCGCAGGCCTAGCTATATGTGCGCCAGGCGCGTCGCAGCGTAACAGTGTTTCGTGAGATATCGCGAAGCCTGTTACGCGAGACGTGGTCTGGCGTACATATAGCTAGTATAATTGGCTGAGCGATAGCGAAGCCTGTTACTCCAGTGATGATCAAAAAGTTTCGCGTCTGTCTGTGTGTCTGTCTGTGTATCTGTCCGCACGAAAACTCGAAAACGAATTGAGCGAGCGATCTGGGGTTTTCAGGGTTGTTTTATATCATAAAAAGACAGATCGAGTTCGAAGAAGGGCATTCTAGCTCAAAAATTGGCTTTTTAAAAAATCAAAAACTACAGCTTGCAAAATATTTATTTATTCAAATATTTTTTTATGGGCTTCTAAGGGGTAACTCGTGAAAGTAGAACCCCTAGGCCCTAGGGCGAAAATTTCGTCCGTTTTGCTCTATCGTGTACCGTTTCGGCGCTATGGGGTATTTCTTGACAAAAATGAGGAGAAACTGATCAAATGGTCGAATAAATCGTTCACAAAGAGATTTCATTTCGAAAACTTGTATATACACTCCTATTACCCCGTCTCGGGTGTCAGCGCCGCAGGCCTAGCTATATGTGCGCCAGGCGCGTCGCAGCGTAACAGTGTTTCGTGAGATATCGCGAAGCCTGTTACGCGAGACGTGGTCTGGCGTACATATAGCTAGTTAAGAAACAGGGCTGTGTCCTGACTGTTTCCTTTTTTAGTTTAGTCTTATGCTGTGACATCACTTTTCTGGTTGGCTGAGCGATTAGCGAAGCCCATTACTCCACTGACCGGAAAAGTTTCATTCTGTTTGTATGTTTGTCTGTTTGTCTGTCTGTCTGTCCGCACGATAACTCGAGAACGAATTGAGCTAGCGACCTGGGGTTTTCAGGGTCGTTTTGTATCATAAAAAGACAGATCGAGTTCAAAGAAGAGCATTCTAGCTCAAAAATTGGAAAAAAAAATATTAAAAAATCAATAACCGCAGGTAACAAAATAATTTTTTTTTCTAAATATTTTTTTATGGTCTCCTAATGGGTAACACGTGAAAGTAGAGCCCTTTGGGCGAAAATTTCGTCCAATTCGCTCTATCTTGTACCGTTTCGACGCTATGGCGCATTTCTTGACAAAAATGAGGTGAAAATGATCAAATGGTCGATTAAATCGTTAAAAAGACTTCATTTCGAAAAATGGTATATACACTCCTATTACCCCGCCTCGAGTGTCAGCGCCGCAGGCCTAGCTATATGTGCGCTAGGCGCGTCGCAGCGTAACAGTGTTTCGTGAGATATCGCGAAGCCTGTTACGCGAGACGTGGTCTGGCGTACATATAGCTAGTATAATTGGCTGAGCGATAGCGAAGCCTATTACTCCAGTGATGATCAAAAAGTTTCGCGTCTGTCTGTGTGTCTGTCTGTCATCACGATAACTCGAGAACGAATTGAGCTAGCGATCTGGGGTTTTCAGGGTCGTTTTGTATCATAAAAAGACAGATCGAGTTCAAAGAAGAGCATTCTAGCTCAAAAATTGGAAAAAAAAATATTAAAAAATCGAGGACCACAGGTCCCCAATATGACGTTTTTTAAAAATATGTTTCTAATGTTTTCTAAGGGGCAACTCATCAAAGTAGATCCCTATGGACGAAAATTTCGTCCGTTTGGCTCTATCTCTAACCGTTGAGGCGCCAGACACTGGTCTCTGAAGGGTCAAGTCGTCAAAATAAAACCCTGGGGAGCAATAATTGTGACTTTTGGGGCCGACTCTTACTTTTGCCCGACTCGGGTTTCAGCGCCGCAGGCCTAGGTAGATGTATGCCAGGCGCGTCGCAGCGTAACAGTGTTTCGTGAGATGTCGCGAAGCCTGTTACGCGAGACGTGGTCTGGCGTACATCTACCTAGTTACGACTTTGGCCCGACTCGGGTGTCAGCGCCGCAGGCCTAGGTAGGTATGCCAGGCGCGTCGCAGCGTAACAGTGTTTCGTGAGACATCGCGAAGCCTGTTACGCGAGACGTGGTCTGGCGTACATCTACCTAGTCTAGCATTTCCAAAGTCGGTCGGCTGACGCCATAAGAAAGAAGTTTGAAAGACTTGCCGCCAACGGGAAGCATGTACAGGCCTTAGGATATGAGGAGGGGGTCGTTGAGCTGCTGAGCAGGTGTGTTAAACTTTCTCTTCTTTCATGTAGCTTTATTTTGCACAAATGCTTTTAATAGGGTATTTCGGGTAAGCAAACCAGCGGAAACGGAACGGCCGAGCGGCTGCTGGATCCGTCTCAGCCTGCGAACTGCGCATGCGCAGAAGACTCTGCCAAGCCCCGCCGCCTCCCCCTCTCCCCCGCGCATCAGCAGCAGAGATGCAACCAGCGGTGAACTGGCTGGTTCCGTTCCCGCCGCTCCGCTTACTCGAAATACCCTATTGTGGTGCTAATTTATATTAAATTTTATTTTCAGCCTTGTGAAAGTTAATAAGTCCACGACAGCAGATGTAAGTTGTTATTTTGGGCCAAGTGCTGCATTGTACGCAGTATCTTTTTCTTGATGGGTTGATTTTAATTCTCTTTCTTCAACTCCTCTCCACTTATATAGGAAAGTTGCCTGTTGAATAAGGGCGTTTTAATAAACGACGATGGACATTCGAAAGCACAGGTAAATATCTTACTTTGATACTTACATACATGTTAAAGTGCAAGTAACGTGTTGCAGTTGGTTGGTATTTTTCTCTGTTTGCTGCATTCTGATATTAATTTCTGTTACCCAGGAACGCGATGCGATCGAAGGGCTTGCACTCATAAATGCTGAAAGTGGCGAGATCATAAAAAAAATTGTCTATGAAAATTAAAGTTTGAAGCAGGAGTTGGAGGTGTTAAGAGGAAGGTGTGCTGAGGCGGAGAGGGTGAGAGAGGCGGCAGAGAGAAGATGTAAAAAGGCGGTGGAGCTGAGAAATAAGGAGAGGGACCGGAGAAGGGCTGCAGAAGAGAGGGTGGTGGGGCAGGCGGCAAGAGCAAACAGATACAAGAAAAGGGCCGAGGACATGGAGGAGAAAGTGAAGGTATTGACTGTGGAAAAAGAAAAAAAGAACGAAGAGGTAATGGAATGGAAGAGGGAAATAGAAAGGAAGAACGAAGAGGAAAGGGAGAGGAAGAACGAAGAGGAAAGGGAATTGAAGAGGGAAATGGAGAGATTGAAGGAGGAATTCAAAAAGAAAAATGCATATGAAAGCTCCCCATACAAAGAAAACCCCAAGAAGGGAAACATTTGGCTTACAGTGCCATATAACGGTAATAAAAAAAAATAGTATGCATGCGTCCGCCGAGCGCTGCCCTCACCCCTCTCCAGATGTAACTTTTGAGTGTTCTGTGGTGTCACATACCTTAAACAATCTGCTCAATAATATAAAGCAAAGTAAAGTAAAGCAATTGCAACGTAAAATCAAGTTTTGTTTTTTTTAGTCCAGCAAAAATCTCAGCTGCGACGGTGATATTGATCAATAAATCGTTGGCGAATTCATTGGCCACATAGTTAAAACAACAAGGTTGAGGACGCTCTCCTTTCAAGTACTAATTCAAATTTGTTAAAATCAAAAAAAATAACATAAACAAAATATTAAAGCCTAGATCAGAGTAGCTCTCTGTTAGTTAAGTTAGATTAGGTACCAACAAAGTATAGGTTAATTATATGCGGAAAAAAAAATCACTTGTTTTCAGTGTTAGTTTATTGGCTGACCGATAGCGAAGCCTGTTACTCCAGTGATGATCAAAAAGTTTCGTGTCTGTTTGTCTGTAATCACGATAACTTGAGAACGGGTTGAGCTAGGCACCTGAAATTTTTAGCGTAGGTTTGTAGCAAAAACAGCAAGAACTGTATTGATTTTGCGCCCTCTAGCTTAAAAATTGACCTGTCAAAAAAATCAAAAACGATCTTTAGACGTAACTCGTCAAAGTAGAGCCCATAGGGCCAAAATTTTGTCCGTTTGGCTCTATCTCTAACCGTTTAGTCGCCAGAGGGCGATATCCACACGAAAATGACTTCAAACCATTTCAATGTTGTTTCTCAGATATTTGACAGTCCCTGGTGGGGCAACTCGTCAAAATAAAATCCTGGGGGTAAAATTTGTGCCTTTTGGAGCTAAAGGCATATCTACGACACTGCCTTCTGTCTGACTCGGGTGTCAGCGCCGCAGGCCTAGGTAGATGTATGCCAGGCGCGTCGCAGTGTAACAGTGTTTCGTGAGATATCGCGAAGCCTGTTACGCGAGACGTGGTCTGGCGTACATCTACCTAGTTGATAGTATTGAGGAATCCATTGCTGGTTCACCAGAAGCTTGTGGGCAGTTCAATCCAGAAATGACATCAGATAAAATTGATGAAGGAGCTCTATGTTTAATGGCAGGTTATGTCTCATTTAAAATTAAGAAAATGGAGCCTGCAAACTCATGCACCATTTGCGCAGATAGCCTTGTGTGTCCTAGCTCAGAGTCTCCAAAACCAAGGGAGCGGCTGACAGAAATCAAAACACGTGGAGGATGACTGTTGCGACTATCTGATGTGGTCTATGCTATTATTCTTCAGATAATACCACTGAAAGAAATGAAAAAAATTTAATATTATAATACATTGTTAAAATTCTTGAATTTAACAAAAACACGTAAGCAGGTAGAGCAGGCTGTAACCAATATCCAGGAAAGTCTCCACACAAACTCTGTGTTTCCAATTTTGGAACATTTGCGTTACTATGCTCTATTACCTGTGGCTGGCTGTGATGAACATCATAAATTATTGACCTGTGCCATAGTCATAGTCACATTCTACTGGTCAGTATGCACTTTCTATGTGGAGATATTAACAAGGAGACAGCTCTAAAAAGGAAAAGAAACAAGAATATGGCAAAAATGGCAAAGCTGCAGACAACTTTGGCATCAACAGGTTAGCTACTGAAAACTCTAAATGAGGCTTGAGTGGCAGCGATGCTTCCAGCTCCGGCCGCTAGAGCGCAGCACGCTCCGAGTCCACTATGAGAAATCGTGCGCTCAAAATGGGGGTTTGGGTTGGATTTTGCAAGTATATCAAGTCGTACTATCACTTGGTAAGGGATCTTACATAAGTTATTGTTGGTTACAAACGTGAATGTACATCAGATAGGCGCACCTGACTGATTCACTTCTCATAGTGTACTCAGAGCGTGCTCCGCCCTAGCGACCTGAGCTGGAAGCAGCGCCGCGGCCTGTCATCTGCGAGGATCTAGCCAGACAAGTTTATGGGTTCTTCGCTCACAGTTCTAAAAGGCAAGCCCAGTTTAAACAGTTTCAGAATTTTTTTGAGTTGGAGCCCCATAAAATCTTGCATCCTAGTCAAACTCGTTGGCTATCACTGACTGCGGTTGTCGCTAGAATTCTGGAGAATTGGGAGGCATTGAAACTGTTCTTTGGAGACCAGTCCTTAAACCTGCATCTGAAGGCAGCTGAAATATTCTGAGCCATATGAGTGACCCCACTGTGAAGGCGTATTATCTCTTCCTGCAATGGATCCTCCCGATGATCACGGGACTGAATGAGTACTTCCAGTCGGATAAGCCGACCATCACGATGGTTCACAGCGAAATGGTTGCGACTTACCAGGAGTTCCTCGCGATGTTCATGCAACGAGACTACATCATGCGTACTCCGCTGCAGGACGTCAACCCAGGCGACACATCCAGGTACCTTGGCCTCGGGCACGTGTACGTTGGTGTGGACGCCCGCACCGCACCTACTTGGATCGACCAGAAAGAGGGTATTCCGGACAAACCAAGCGCCGGAAACGAGAGGCGAGGATAGCGCTGGTCGAATCTCAGCCTCATGGCTTCTAGGTCCGCTCGTCTGCTGTCAAGTGCGCGGTGGCGTTAGGTTAGGTGGTGGTCAGGATTTCAGTCTCAATTTTTAGAATGAGAATATAATTTAAAATATTTTTGCTTGCAATAATGACACGTTATAGTAATAATCTGAAGCAGAATGGCGTCGCTAATAGGCGCGACAGAGCGATGGACAGCAGACGCACGGATACAGAAGCCATGAGGCTGAGATAAGACCAGCGCCATCTTCGCCCCCGTTTAAGGCGCCAAGCTTACCCGGAATACCCTATTGCTGCTCAGCCCAACATGGTATCAGGTATCCTGGATCGGTGTCGAAAGTTTATGGTCACCTTGTGCCTGAAAATGAAAGAGAAGTAAGTCATTGATGAAATTAAATGAAGCAATATACTACTAGTGCAACATGAAAAAATGTCTGATTCTGCTGTCTCCTGTTTACAAGGTATAACTTTGCTGACCCTGTGTTAAGTAGGATGCGGTTGTTGATACCAGAAGTTGCAATGTCTCACAGAGAAAGAGAGAAATCTAGTATCGCAACATTTTGCTTGCTCTCACCGCGCTGTGTGTCCAGAGACAAGGTGCAGGCCGTGGACGATGAGTGGCGTCGTCTACCTCTTCTGACCGCTGACATCCCAGCCGAAGTGAAGACAATCCAAGAGCCGGACAAGTTTTGGCACGCGGTAATTTTTTTTCTCATACGTCACTTTGTTTTTGGCCCCATGTATGTCTAGACTAACCACGGTCCGTTATTTTCCGTACGGTTGCTGCATAATAAGACTGAATGCGGCGAGCAACCATTCCAGGCCCTCCCTGAATTTGCTCTTTCTGCAATCTCCATACCCATGGCCAATGCTGCATGTGATGGACACTTTTCAAAAGTTCATAACACTAAGATCAAAAGCAGAAACAAGTTGTTCACGCGAACTGTGAACGGGTGCCTTCTAGGAAGCCAAGCAGTAAGAAAAGGGGAGGGGTGTTGTGTCAAATTTAAACCTTCAAAGGCAATGTTCTTAAATATGACCTCTCCCATTGTATACCAAAAGTCGTCCAGT
Source organism: Frankliniella occidentalis (assembly GCF_000697945.3). Classification (NCBI taxonomy): domain Eukaryota; kingdom Metazoa; phylum Arthropoda; class Insecta; order Thysanoptera; family Thripidae; genus Frankliniella; species Frankliniella occidentalis. Next base: position 133,853 of record NW_026267473.1, read on the forward strand.
ATTAATAATAATAATCAAGAAGAAGTAGACATAAGATCTTTGTTCACCTTTGAGTAGAATATGTGATTTATTGTGCCATTGTGATGCAATTTGCTATTGATATGTGTGATTTTCTTTGCCAAATGTCTGATTTAAATGTGATTTGACATGAGATTACTTGCTGTAAAAGCACTAAGTCATTAATGATAATCTGTGAACTTGTTAAACTTTCGACGGTTTCTATCCTATTTGTTCAATCGTAAATATATTCTATCGTTCTTTCGTGCAAAGTATTGCATTTTTTATTTCACGAGCAGGAGATGTCGGCAGCCAGCCACGTCACCCCTTCAAGTAATGTTCAAAATCTCCCGCCGAGGTTGGCCCCTCCCACAGGGCGAGTGGGGACTGTCACACACCCAGCCACAACGCTTGGCTGTGCTGTAGTGACCAATCCCGCCGCTTGGATCGCTGCGTTGTGCTCTTTACATCAAAATTCCACACATTTCCCTCGATATTGTACCTCTTTTAACAATATTTCAACGTTAAAAGAGTACTTTTCGCCATTTTTGACAAAATTCGCATGTGTCCGCATTTTAAAGCTCAAATCCGCATTTCCACTCCACGGGGCTGGCAACACGGGCGCCGCCGCTCAGGCCTCATTACAAAACACAGTTTTGGACTTCATCCTTAGTACTCACTTGAGTGGGGCGCTAGAAAAGGATTTTAGAAATTGAAAACGCAATAGTACGGAAAAGTTGCTCTATCCGATGACAAATTTATCGCAATTTTTCTTTTTGAAATCGGATAATATTTCCCGATCCCGCAACGCGTTCAAAGATTCGAAAATTTGAACAATTTAGGGTAATTTTCAGAAAATAATTAGAACGGCCGTTTTGTTACGGAAACGCTTCAGATGGGTCGTATACATTACCAATCGATCATATTTGGTCAGTTATGCCCCCCAACCCCCGCGGAGGGGGTGGGGGTGGTTCGTTAAAAAGTCCACAATAGGCTTATTTGCTCTCTAAACGTGAAATATCCTTCTACGCGATTAACTGGGTATGAACTGCTATAATTTAGGTGCATTACGACTTTGTCCCTCTTTTGTGAGTGTTTGCGTATGTTTTTCTGCGTGTGTAAATGTTGTGCAACTCTTAGCCTGCTACTGAAAGCAGCTCAGAACTCACCACGAGAAGGTGGTTGCACGGCGAGTTCCGCCACCGCCCTTCCCAACCAACCAACCACAGGCGGCCCTGAGTGTTATTTCACTCTGGTTCAGTTTTTACTGTAGCCAATTCTTTTTTTGTGTCAAATCTAGGCATGAGTTCTCTGCTCTTCAGAGTTGAGCAAATGAGCTCATGCCAGTAGTATAACGGGCCCACGGTCACACTTTCCGGTCACCACCCTGCCTCCCCTCGGTCACCTCGGTTACCGGATGTCTCGGTCACCCGATCCCTTCTTATCAGTTGCATACCGCTCAGGGGCTTCCAGAAAAAACGTCTGTGAGTGGGATTCGAACCCGTGCTCTCCGCTCGAGGTACT
>NW_026267473.1:141988-148822 GCF_000697945.3 Frankliniella occidentalis
AGTACCTCGAGCGGAGAGCACGGGTTCGAATCCCACTCACAGACGTTTTTTCTGGAAGCCCCTAAACGGTATGCAACTGATAAGAAGGGATCGGGTGACCGAGACATCCGGTAACCGAGGTGACCGAGGGGAGGCAGGGTGGTGACCGCAAAGTGTGACCGTGGGCCCGTTATACTACTCATGCCTAGACTGGAACCCTACTCTGTTTTCTGAGGCTGACGTAACTAACTTTACACAGCGCTCAACAGCCTGCGTATGACAAGGGAAACGTTTGACATCCCATTCGGGCTTTTTCCCACTGTCAATAAACGATTGAATCTCCTCGTTACTGACAGTTCTTAAAATAGGAGGTGAATAAATTGTAGTTTTCTCGTTAAAGAAAATTATGTTTCAAAGCTCAAACTTACATAGGAGCAATGCATACTGGTTTCAACGTGGCAGAGAATTACTATCAATGATACAGCAATTAGGATTGCCCACATTATTTGTCACGCTATCTGCAGCCGACTTACATTGGCCAGAGTTATTCAAGCTACTTGCACCAGAAGAAGATTTGGAACATATGAGTGAATACCGCAGAAGACAGCTGGTAAAAGACAATCCACTTAAAGTAGACACTTTCTTCTTGCACCGGACAGAAACTTTCCTAAAAGAGGTAAGACAATTCATACACTGACACAAAATTAAACAATTATGATGACAATATTGCAAAAAAGAATACCTACATAACTACCAACTTGTTATTTTCAGGTTGTCCATAAAAAAATCAAAATTAACGATTCTTACACAAGAGAGTAAGAATAAACGCTATGAGCGACAAGCTACAGCCTATTTCAACTGCCACGACGCGCCACAGGTTATCACTTGCAAGCGAGCAGTGGCTGAGTGAGCGGGTGAGCTTTGTGAGACGCGCGCGCTGTGCGGTGCGGGGAGCGCTGTGCGCATGCGCAGGAGGGGAGGGGGCGGGGCGCACCTACTATAACAATCACTTTTGAGAAAGAGTGCGGATGACCTGGTCGATGAGCAATGAGCATTTGATCCATACACCCCGTTTTAACGTAAAAGGATATTTCACGTTCAGGGAGCAATTTAGCCTATTTTGGACTTCTTAACGATCCACCCCCCCCCCCCCCCCCCCCCTCCGCGGGGGTTGGAGGGCATAACTGACCAAATATGATCGATTGGTAATGTATACGACCCATCTGAAGCGTTTCCGTTAAAAACGGCCGTTCTAATTATTTTCTGAAAATTACCCTAAATTGTTCAAATTTTCGAATCTTTCAACGCGTTGTGGGATCGGAAAATATTATCCGATTTCAAAAAGAAAAATTGCGATAAATTTGTCATCGGATAGAGCAACTTTTTCGCACTATTGCGTTTTCAATTTCTAAAATCCTTTTCTAGCGCCCCACTCTCCTCAGGTGGCGATTCAGAATTTGGTGTACTGGCAGAATAGGGTATTCCGCTGCAAACCAACCGGAACCTAAAGAAGAAAAGCATGACTGCTCGATCTGTTTCCCTCTGCGCGCTCATTGGCTGACCGCCACAGCCACGCCGTCTTCGGCCAATCAGCGTTCAGGAGGAAACAGATCGGGTAGTCATGCTTTTCTTCTTTAGGTTCCGATTGTGTTGTAGCGGAATACCCTATAGGTTATATTTCGGTCGCATATCCTCTAGTCAATGTATTCTAAGTGACTACCTTTAAAAATTAGATATTTTTACACAAGGTAGATGTACGCCAGACCACGTCTCGCGTAACAGGCTTCGCGATATCTCACGAAGCACTGTTACGCTGCGATGCGCATGGCGCACATCGACCTTGGCCTGCGGTGCGGTGATATATATCTCACCGCGATATATCGCGAAGCCTGTTGCGCGAGACGTGGTCTGGCGTACATCTACCTTGTACCTGTCTACGTATCGCTGTATTTGATGGTTTGGAGCAGGTATTGGCTGAGCGATTAGCGAAGCCCATTACTCCACTGACCGAAAAGGTGTCATTCTGTTTGTTTGTTTGTCTGTCCGCACGATAACTCGAGAAAGAATAGGGTATTTCGGGTAAGCGGAGCGGCGGAAACGGAACCGGCCAGTTCACCGCTGGTTGCATCTCTGCTGCTGATGCGCGGGGGAGAGGGAGAGGCGGCGGGGCGGCGCAGAGTATACTGCGCATGCGCAGTTCGCAGGCTGAGACGGATCCAGCAGCCGCTGGGCCGTTCCGTTTCCGCTGCTTCGCTTACCCGAAATACCCTATTGAGAGAGCGATCTGGAAATTTAAGATAATTTTGTATCATAATAAGACTGATCGAGTTCGAAGATAGGCAATCTAGCTCAAAAATTGAAAAAATCAAAAACAACAGGTTTCCTCTATCTTGTACCGTTTCGGCGCTATGAGGAATTTCTTGGCGAAAACAACGTATAAAAGTCAAAATGGTCTATTAAATCGTAAAAAAGGCTTCATGTCACGGAATTGTAAAGGGAGTAATACTTAACCCACATATTCCGGGTCGAACCACACCCTTTTTTGGGCTTGAGGGTACCTAGATTATCTTGTATCGCTAAAACGTTGATTTTTACTTAACAGTCTGTCAAAAATCGAACTTTTAATGAAAATCGTTACCGAACAGCAGAAGTTTCATGTCCCTAATTTTAGAGTAGTAAGACCCCGACAAATGGTTCGATTGTCAAATTTTGGGGCCGGAAGGCTTCGTTCCCCTTCACCCTCTCCTTAACTCGTGTCGGGTGACAGCGCCGCAGGCCTACCTATAAGTGCGCCAGGCGCGTAGCAGCGTAACAGTGTTTCGTGAGATATCGCGAAGTCTGTTACGCGAGACGTGGTCTAGTTAATGTTCCATCAATGAGTAGTAGTAGAGCAGCCCCAGGGAAGCCAGACTGCATCTCAAAATAAGTGGCAGTTTCTCTCTGCTTCATATGGGTCGGCCATTTTATAAAATTTGGAGCTAGCTCACAAAGATAATCTAGCAATAGGATATTTCAATGGAGCGCTGCCCGGAGCTAAGAAGAACAAAACCGGATACAGAGAGCGGTGGTGGGGGCGGGCGCGCGGGTGAGCGGAGGGCGGGCGGGGAGGCTCCCCTCCACCCGCCGCTTCGCGCGCCCGCCCCCGCCACCGCTCTCTGTATCCGGTTTTGTTCTTCTAAGTTCCGGGCAGCGCTCCATTGAAATACCCTATAGGTCATAATGGGTGTGTACAACACTCATGCCATGAGCAAAATTACCTCCAACACTTCTAACGTGTCTTGGATGAAGAGCATCCAGACGCCCATGAGAATACTTTCGTCTATAGGTATGGGGTATTCCGCTGCAAGCCAACCGGAACGTAAAGAAGAAAAGCATGACTGCTCGATCTGTTTCCCTCTGCGCGCTCATTGGCTGACCGCCACACCCACGCCATCGTCGACCAATCAGCGTTCAGGAGAAAACAGATCGGGTAGTCATGCTTTTCTTCTTTAGGTTCCGATTGTGTTGTAGCGGAATACCCTATTCTAAGTCTTTGCGTTCGACAGTTGTGCAATCTATGGGGCCCAACAGTGGTAACAAGCCTCTGAAATGAAAATAAAAATTCAAGAATCAGTATCATGGAATAGCCAACTCATTGGGAGCTCTTCAACCAAATAACATTCCAAAGTGCTGGTGTAAATTTTACTTCTGACCTCAAATTCAACGCGATTCATCCTGAAGTGACGTTGAAAATTAAGGATCGGCTATATCGCGCAGCGATTAAGTGCGGCGTCCTCTTCCATTCAATTTTCTAAATTATACATAGTAATAATTTCATCAATAATCTATATACGCGTGCACGTTGTCGACGGAGTAGCAGGTTGCGATGTGCGACCTTGTAATGAAGGTAGGTACAAACATGGACGCGAATGGACAACGTTATCCCTTTGAGCATCGCGCTTTTCGTTTAAGGGGCACAAACGGCCTTTTACGCACCGCCATATTGGAGTCACTGGAGCGCCGGCGTGGTGCGCCCAGAAAAGGTGTCTTGAGAGCTCATGTGTGACCCGAAGGACCCTGCTTCTGGACCGGCCAGTAAAATCTAGTGTCCAAACCCCCAGTTAGTTGGGGCATAGTACGAGCCTGATATCCGCAAAGGAGCAATATCGAAAATCGGAAACCCGTAGCGCATGGTGAGTGCGTCCAAAGCCCCTGACGGCCACATGGGGGTTTGGACACCGGATTTTACTTGCCAGTCCAGAAGCAGGGTCCTTAGGGTCACACATGAGCCGCAAGACACCTTCTCTGGGCGCACCAAGCCGGCGCTGTAGTGTCTTCAACATGGCGGTGAGTAAAAGGCCGTCAACAGGGCTCCTGAAACGAAAAGCGCGATGCGCGACGGGAAAACGTTGTACGATCGCGTCCATGTTTGTACCTACCTTCACTACAAAGTCAAATCTGTCATAAAAAGCACCGACCTTGGAAATCGCCGAGTTGGAACCCAAAAATGGAATGGCCTACTGCAGGTGGCTGTCCATACGCATGCGCAGAGACAGACAGCCCATTTCAACTCATACTGAGAGCAGGCAGTAGCGTTAACGCTACAATTGTATACATGAGAAGAAATACAAGGGCTTGCTACGACTCTTGTTTTAGCCCATTTAATCCCGTGCTCTAGTGACATGGCTGGCTACGCTTGTTACGTCATGAGCGTCAGCCAAATTAACGATTTATGGCATTATGAGAATTTTCTTGCACTCACGCTCAAGGACCTTCCGTTGAGGAAATGTAAGGCTACTCCAGGACATCGGGGAGAGAAGCTGTCAGAGTGTATGTAACTTAGTGTCGTTATTAAAAATAAATCAACTTCAGGGCCGTTGCGGCACCACTAACACGTGTCTGATCGGTCTCTAAAAAAAGTAGATTTCTTTTTTCATCGAAAGAAACAAAGTCTGAAGTTAAGACCTTTAAATTTCTAAAAATAAGTTTTTTACGTGCCAGTCTACCCCTTCCCCACTCCCGCTTGATCTGGCTGCATAAAAATTTGCCCACTCGTCCCACGCACTCTCAGGTAGACAGACTTTCGTGAAAACCCCTCGTGAGTCGCCCAGGCCACCCATACTGAGCGTAGGCCCTGAGTATTTGAAGACATTAGGTGAATTTTGGGCGATTTTTCGTTGATATGGAGGCGTACCAGCCTTGTTCGCGGCCGACCATGACCATGGGCGCCTGGAATACTTGAAGTGATCATTTACAAAACATTTGACACCTGTCCGCAGTTTCTAAGTCACCCAGAGGAATTTTGAGAGCAAACGGGGCAGTTTTAGGCGAAAATGTCAAATTTTCCGACTTTGAGCCAAAGTTGCGACCTCAGGACGTCGTTTGAAAAAAATAAAATAAATATTCCCGGAGGATTCAACCAAAACTGAGTAATTTTGGGGGGGTAACTTTTTCAATATCGAAAAAAGTGCAACGACGACTTACCCTAGTAGGGATAGGTGCAGGAGTAGGGGTAGGTGGTGGAATAGGGATGAGGGTAAGGTGCTGCGGTAGGGGTTGAAGCAGTAGTAGGGGTAGGGGCAGGGGACGGGGTAAGAGGAGGCGAGATGGTAGCAAATGCAGTGCTGGGGGCAGGGCCAGGGAATAGAGAATACCTAGGTGTTGGGGTATTAGCAGGTGCAGGGGATGGGGTTGGGTTTGGTGGTGGTGGGGTAGTTCGAGGTACAGGTGAATAGAGAGATACAAGAGATGGGGTTAGGAATTATGTAGGTGCAGGAAATCGGGAGGGGATAGGTCAGGTAGGGGAATATAGACATTCTATGATGATTTTTGGGACAAGCTGAAACACCCGTACAGCAACAGCCCGCTGGCTCCATGACTGAAACAGGATGTATCCTTGTCACCTCTACAGAACTGCTCAGTAGTAGCGAGGAAAATATCCAATAAATTAATAAATAAATAATTAAAATTGTTACTACTTTCCGCCCACTTAACCCATCTCGTGCTTCGGTCAGCATGACAGGCTGACAAAGCCTGGACCGCAGAGGCCGCAAAGATTTGAACGGTCGCGCGGCAACGTGGTTTGTGGCCCGAGTATGAAAATGTTCGCAGTCTGAAGCCCCTACTGTGGGCCTGGCTGCTGGTCGCTTTTTCGTCTCCCTGTCGTCGCTCTGAGGGAGGAGACCGGAGAGGACGAGGAGACGAAAGATAGGCGGGGGGGAATTCTCTTGGGAGAGCGCGCTGGGAGTGCCGCGCATCTTCCTTTCGTCTCCATAGCGCCTCTCTGTCGTCGCCAAGAAACAGTTTTGGAGACGAACCTGCGATGAAGCTGCGATGAGTCTGGTATGTGTTGGGGATGAAACGGAGACGAAATTGTCGTCTTCCCCTCGCCACCAGTAGAGTGCCTGGTCGTCTTCATTTCACTGTGATAATGACTTTGAGTCGTCTTCTTTTCGTCCCCTCCAGGAGACGACTTGGCGGCGAAATCGGGGTATTAATTTTTACGCGGGAGGGCATGGACGGGTCGCTGTTATCATAGCCCCCCACCCAGCCTCTCGCTCGGCCGGTCGCACACTGCCGCTGCTAGAGCGCTCTCCCCTCCTCCTCCCGTCCCCCTGGCATGCGCTGTTGCCAGCTCGTCTCGGCCTGCTCCGTCCCCTCCCCGGCCGAGCGCTGCGGAGCGGTGCGCGCAGCCGCAGAGTCGCAACTCACCAACGTCTTTTATGAAACACCCGGTACAGGCTGGCGGCCGTCTTCGCGAGGCGCAGCACGGCGCACCTGGTCCTGGCCCTGCACCGCCGACACTTCGCACTCTCAGGCTGACGGCGACGGTCTTCTTCGCCAGGCACGGCACCAAGCGCAGCACGGCGCACGCCC
>NW_026267473.1:148879-156906 GCF_000697945.3 Frankliniella occidentalis
ACATAGTCACATAGAGACAGCCAGCCACTTCTACCTGGATTATTGGCTGAACGATTAGCGAAGCCTATCACTCCGTCTGGTCTGAAAAAACTTTGTCTGTCTGTCTGTGTGTGTATCTGTCCGCACGAAAACTCGAAATCAAAGTGAGCGAGCGACCTGGGATTTTCACGGTCGTTTTGTGTCACAAAAAGACAGATCGAGTTCAAAGATAAGCATTTCGTTTTGTGTCACAAAAAGACAGATCGAGTTCAAAGATAAGCATTCTAGCTCAAAAATTGGATTTAAAAAAAATCAAAAACAACAGGTCCCAAAAATGACGTTTATTAAAAATATTGTTTTATGGTTTTCTACGGGGTAACTTATCAAAGAAGAGCCCGTTGGGCGAACATTTTGTCCGTTTTGCTCTAGCTCAAACCGTTGAGGCGCTAGATGGTAGTTTTGACGAAAATAAGCGAAAAAAGTACAACCCTGTATGCTTAGTTGAGGTGACGGGCTGTTGACGTTGACGGGCCGTAGGCCCGTATCTTTGTGTACATTTTTGCACTTCCCGACTCGGGTGTCAGCGCCGCAGGCCAAGGTAGATGTATGCCAGGCGCGTCGCAGCGTAACAGTGTTTCGTGAGATATCGCGAAGCCTGTTGCGCGAGACGTGGTCTGGCGTACATCTACCTTGTAATTACTCACACAAGTAAGTTAAAACCTGTCCTCTACTGCATAAATGGAGCAGTGAGTACTAGGTAGATGTACGCCAGACCACGTCTCGCGTAACAGGCTTCGCGATATCTCACGAAACTCTGTAACGCTGCGACGCGCCTGGCATACATCTACCTAGGCCTGCGGCGCTGACACCCGAGTTGGGCAAAGGGCACAGTCGTTAATAGGCCTTCGGCCCCAAAAGTCACGAATTTTGTTCCTCGAGGTTTCAGTTTGATTGGTTACTCCACCGGACACCATCAAATATCTGATAGGTAACATTAAAATGTTTTGGGGTCATTTCGGTGTGAAAAACGCCCTCTGGTGCCCAAACGGTTAGAGATAGAGCCAAACGGACAAAATTTTGGCCCAAAGCGTTCTACTTTGACGAGTTACCTCTAAGAAAGATGTAAAATAAATCTTCTCTTAAAGAAATGTTTTGGGCTTTTTCCTTATGATTTTTTTGACACGTTAATTTTTGAGCCAGAGAGCTCAAAATCAATACAGTTCTTCCTTTTTATGATACAAAGCTACAAATAAAATAAGAGTCTCCTAGCTCAAACTGTTTTCGAGTTATCGTGCGTACAGACAGACAGACAGACGGACAGACAGACAGACGCGAAACTTTTTGATCATCACTGGAGTAATAGGCTTCGCTAATCGCTCAGCCAATGAGAAGTAATTGTGGGCATTGTGCAAAAGACGTTTCACTTGAAGATTTATGTTTTCTGTACATTGCTGAAAGCCTAATCCATCAGTATTGTTTTTTTTGTTGAGGATGATGTGTCTGCTTTGTACACAGTCTGACTGGAACCTAGAACAATGCCAAGTGGTACTTGGGAGTTTATCAACCCCATCTTAAACCATTAGGCCTAAAATTAAACTCAGAATTCTCGCTCTTAAAGGCAATGTGTATCGGCAGTCATGGTTTTTAGCCCGCCCTTCTGCTTTGAAAGAGCTATCCAGCGGGCTTATTCAAACGACCTCGTGTGTGTCTGTCTGTGTGTCTGTCTGTCTGTGTGTCTGTCTGTTCCACTAGAAGATGTGCTAGAGACTTGAAAATTTTCAGTGTATGTTAAGGTCCACTCCTAGAGAACGAAACGCCTACGGCAAATCCTGGCAACTACCCCTAAGGGTGTGAATGGGAGTGTCAAAGGTGCAAAAATTCTCCCAAAAAGGATTTTTATTACCATGTTCCAGTTTCAGAAAATAAGCTAAAAATTGCCATAGTGAACATTAAGTGGTTGAAAAAGGCCTAAAACCCGCAAAATAGAGAGAGAACTCTCCCCCACCCCGAAAAACGTTTTCTAAGCAGAAGGGTGGGTTGTAGTCGCGGTGCTTCACCGTTACATTCCTTTCTCTAGTCTTTGGGGCAAACTCAAAGACGACGGGTTTAAGCGGGCCGAAGGCCCGCTACATCATTCGATCATGTTCTTCAGCAAATCGCGCGACCGAAATGGTCGGGCCGCAGGCCGCGGTCCGGCGCTGGCGAAACCACGCAAAGCTCTAGTGCACTAGCACTAGTGCAACCGCGTGTAGAAAGTATCATCTTAATTGAACAAAGTTGACAGTCAAAGATACAGGCACAGCATATATGTACAGAAACTTAAAGTGCGGGGGCAGGTACGACTTAAGGTAAGGCTTGGGTGAAATGGCTAAATCGGAAACCGACTATACGATCTCTTCATAAAATTAAAGTATTTTGCTGCTTTTACCTTAAAGAAAAACAAACATTTAATCGCCTGAAGATCCACCGAACGGTTTCCATATAAATAAATACGTTTTTACCAATAAATCGGATTTTTGAGAGACTCAGTGAGCAACGGGTTTCACCCATATGTATGCATTATATACCTTAAAAGATCCGCAACGAACTGACTTAGACTCTTATAGAGAGACATTCCTTGATTTACTTCACACTTAGATTGTAAACTCAACTTTACTGTTTTTCGTGTAAACTCAACTTTGCTGTTTTTCGGCTGATTTTGCCTAAATCTCACCCAAGCTTTACCTTAATAATACCTCCCGTTGCAACACGCATCAAAAAATTTCGTGTCGAGCGGCGTCGGAGTCGGCCTGGACCTGGGCAGGGCCTTGACTGGTCCTTACGATCGGCCCCTTTTCGAATTCGTTGGGGATCCTTGACCCAAACAAGGAGGGTCGCTTGTACCCCCACCTCCAGCTGGTGCTCGATGTGCTGCCGTCGTTGCCGGCCCTGCGGCACCTGGAGCTGAACGCGGTGCGGAGGATGCTCGAGTGTGCTGTACGCCACCAAGCTCCAGCCCACGACCAGCATTGTTCTAAGAAAATCTCTTTTTATGCAGTTTTTTGAAGTGTGCAAACCATGATTTGATTGAAAAAGAGATAAACCTGCTCTCATTTAAATTGCATGGTAAAATGAAGTCTGTTTGCTGAAATACACTATTTACTTTACTCTTCATTTCTCAAATCTAGTCTGTATTCTGCCCCCAAAAAATGTTTCATAGGTAGATTTGTGGTAGTTTCAAGAAATGCTAAGAACTTAAGTAATGCATCCTTACAAGAAAAAGTTACAAAACAATGGTTCAAATGCCAACTAAAAACTGGAAATACACAAGATTTTCTAGAGATTCCCTTACATCCCGAACACTAAGAAACAACTTTTCAAAATTAGTCACTTAAATGAACAAACTACATATTATGCATACATATTGCACCATTCAAGTAATATGCTGGCATAACAGGACTTTCCAGACACAAAAAAATAAAATTTTAAAACAAAATACTGAATGACATAGTGAGATGACTCAACACTACAGAATCAAACGTAAATAATGGTTCAAATTCCAACTAAAAACTGAAAATATACACATGATTTTTTCAGAGATTCCCTTACATCCTTAACACTAAGAAACAAATTTACAAAATTATTTGAATTGAGTCAGTTTAGTAAAGAAACATCAGAAAGAAACATAGTAAGATGACCTAGTTTGGTTGAAAACTTTTGCCCATCCAAGTACTCTGCGTCCACGATGAGGGCCTGGTGCATTGTCAATGTTGATGAACCATGCTTTGATGCATGATCCGCATACTGGGAATCCTTCACAGAGAAGAAGATAGCGACCAACATTTTTTCCACAAAGTAGGCGCCTTCTGTGTCATAGGTCAGGAGCGTTGTTGTCTTCAAACGGCCCTTCTTCCGAGTCGGGCTCCTGCCTCAGATTATTTCCTTGAGCACCTAGCACCCATAATTAATTTTTTTTCTCATAATATTATGATTGTCCATCAAATGACAATTTTGTCATTTCTATCTTGATTTTACTATAATATATATCAACTACTGTTATAAATATTTTATGCTTTGTCAAATGACATGTATTTTGTGGCTCATTTATACATACCAGGTCTATCGCAACACCATTGCACACTCAGAATGCCTCCTTGCCTCTGGGTGGTGCGGGCGTGAGCCGTGCCGTTCGCAAAGGCGGACAAGGGCGCAAGGTGGTCGCGGAGCTGTTAAAGCTAGTCGAGATGGGCGTCTTGGAGGAAATAGACCAATCCGACTGGGCTACCCACATAGCGGTCGTGGGTAAATCTAACGGGAAGTTCGTGACGAAATTGGGGCTCTTCGGAACTACACTGAGCTGGGACGCACTAAAGGGGTGTAAGCGTCCAACGAAGTTTTGAGGGTTGCTGCTCTGTACAGCTTCTTGCAGAGCAGCCACTCCTTTCACGCAGGTAATCCTAGGATCAGCCACTAGTCCTGGAAGGCGGTCTCGCACTGCTGCCCGTGGACAGAACTCTGAGGAGCAGTTTCTGGAGACACACACCGATGGAGGAAAACCTACCTAACTTCAGATCAAGTCGAGACTTGCAACGGACCCTCGTTCAAGTGAGGCCTTTCAATAAAGCATTCCGGTAAAGCTGAAATGTTTAAGAATGCGGGGTAGAAGAAAACGGAAATTGCTATGATCTAATTTGGTGATTTCCGTTTTCTTGTTCCCTGCATTCTTCTGCATTTCAGCTTTAATGGAATGGAATGCTTTATACGCATGCTAGTTTCTCCCACATTAACTTGACAAAGTGAGCCGCGTTCGTTATAACACATAATATTGAGACGGGCACACGAGCCGTGAACTACGGGCGGGAGGACAAAATAGACCATTTCGCCCGAATGCTTTTCGAGATTTCCGCAAGTGCAGCGCAAACGCAAAGGCGTCCCTGGGGGCCCTGCGGACCGCGAGGGAAGCAAAACGATCCTGGGCGAGCGCAACCCGTCGCCGTGGAGTGAGAGGCGACGCAGGCAAGAGCAGAGTGGCATTAGCAGCCGTGACGACAGCGGCAGACAGCTGATCCCAGGAGAGCGGACCGACCGTAAAATCCATTTGCGTACGCAGCGCCGCCTCGAGCGCCTCCGAGTAAAGCAGCTGGAGATCGCGCCGCTCGTTGAGAAGCCGCACCGACCACGACCGCCGCCGAGCATGCAGCACCGGAGCAGCCAGCATACCTGCCGCCCCCGCGGCACGAAGGGCAGAGCCCGGGGCGGACGCAGGGCAGCAACAATCAAGCAGTGATCAGAGGGATGATGCACCGACCACACCCCTCGAACCGCTCGGACAAGCGGATAGTCAGTGAGAAAGTGGTCCAGCTGCGACTCCTCGCCTCGCTGGCGCCTGGTGACCTTGCAGTTCGTTGCCTTGTCCGTCGTGGTGACAATCACCAACCCTGCCTGAGTGGCAAGATCCACCAGCGCCACGCCAGCCGCAGTGCTGTCCTGATGACCGAACTCACCCCCCTTCTCCTGGGTCTGTCGGGTTATTGATTACTAGGGTTTCTGTGTTTTCTGACTTTTATTTTAGGCTGCAGGATTACACGCGTTATGGCAGCAAATAAATTGGGATAGAGTGCGCTCAATGGTGCAAACGGAGTCATGGGTGTCAACGGCATAAGATGATTTTTAAGGATATTCTGGTACCTTTCCGACCGTTGAAATACGATTTCACATCAATAACAAAGGTGGTGCCTTTTGGGGTTATGTTGACCATGGTCGGAGCCTAGGCTGGCGGCAGCTGCTTGACAAATTAGTTGTTTTCGAAGGATTTGGAAAGGTGAGCACATAATATTGAATCGGGGCACTCAAAACTAAACTAGGGAGTATTTTACGCCAATATTCGTGATCAAGGCGTTTAACGCCGCCCGTATACATTGGTGTTATTTTCTGCATCGGAGTATGACTGGCACCCGTCGGCCCAAATCGCCCCCTGCGGTGGGTAGGCAATTTGTCCAGCAAACCCCCTGAAAGTAGGCAACCCAACTACGGGCGGGAGGACAAAATAGACCATTTCGCCCGAATGCTTTTCGACCTCTCTCCGGAAGTCAAAGTAAAGTGTCACACAACACAGAGGTTTGTCGTCAATGTAACTGACAATCTACTCTTCACCGACCTAAATTTAGTCAAAAATATATTCTTATTGCACAAACCGCTTCAATCTAGCGTGTTCAACGGCTAGAAGCGTTCCATATACCGCCCGACTTCCGGCATTTCTGTTATTCGAGAGGCCGAAAAGCGCTCGGGTGAAATGGTCCATAGGGTAATCCGGGGCTCGGCTAGACCGGAAAGAGAAGAACAAAAATCGTCGGGCCGGTCGGGCGCAGGGTACTGCCTCTACCCTACTCCGCTCCTCCCCGCGCCCGACGATTTTTGTTCTTCTCCTTCCGGTCTAGCCGAGCCCCGGAGTACCCAATGGTGACGTCGCGACCAATCAGATCGCGAGGTGTCTACTTGCTACAACCTATAATGGGATTAGCAAAATAAGAATCGCCCGACCGACTGTCCGAATGCGCGACAAGTGACAAAAATACTTCAAAGTGAGTGACAGGCACGTTGTTGGAAAGGGTGAAGTGCGGGGATCATTATTCTGTAACAAACATCACCTTCACGTCAACTTTAGAAGCGCCAGAAAAACTCAGAGTTCCTCTCATTCCCTCTGTACTTTCTTCCTATGCGTCTCATGAACGTAAACGGTGCATCTCAATGTTTGGTACAGAATAACAAGGTAGATGTACGCCAGACCACGTCTCGCGTAACAGACTTCGCGATATCTCACGAATCACTGTTACGCTGCGACGCGCCTGGCATACATCTACCTTGGCCTGCGGCGCTGACACCCGAGTCGGGTAGAGCAAAAATGTACTCATAGATTCGGACCTCTGGCCCGTCAACCCCGTCACTTAGACTAAGCATGCATGGTTGTACATTTTTTCGCTTATTTTCGTCAAAAATACCCTCTAGCGTCTAAATGCGTTGGAGCTAGAGCAAAACGGACAAAATTTTCGTCCATGTGGCTCTACTTTGATGAGTTACCCTCCTAGGAAACCAGAAAAAAAATATTTTTAAAAACAGTCATTTTTGGGACCTGTGGTTTTTGATTTTATTTAAATCCAATTTTTGAGCTAGAATGTTCATCTTCGAACTCGATCTGTCTTTTTCTGACACAAAACGACCCTGAAAATCCCAGGTCGCTCACTCAATTCGTTCTCGAGTTATCGTGCGGACAGACAGACACACAGACAGAAAAAGTTTTTTTCCGACCAGACGGAGTAATAGGCTTCGCTAATCGCTCAGCCAATGATCCCCGAACTTCACCCTTTCCAAAATATGTGCTTGTCACTTACTTTAAACGTATTTCTGTCACTTGTCGCGCGATCGGTCGGTCGGCCGATTATTATTTTGATAGACCCACTCCCACTGGATAACATACTATGGAAAACACACATATGTATCGAGAGGCCTTACTATAACTAGCTATATGTACGCCAGACCACGTCTCGCGTAACAGGCTTCGCGATATCTCACGAAACACTGTTACGCTGCGACGCGCCTGGCGCACACATAGCTAGGCGTGCGGCGCTGACACCCGAAAAAAGGGGGTAATAGGATTGTATGTACAATTTTTCGAAATGAAGTCTTTAACGATTTAATCGACCATTCGATCATTTTCACCTCATTTTTGTCAAGAAATGCCCCCTTGCACCTAAACGCTACAAGATAGAGCCAAACGGACGAAATTTTCGGGCATAGGAGTCTATTTTGACGGTTTACCCCTTAGGAACGCATAAAAAATATTTGATAAAAATACATTTTGCGACCTGTAGTTTTTGATTTGTTTAAAAGCCAATTTTTGAGCTAGAATGCTCATCTTCGAACTCGATCTGTCTTTTATGATAGGAAACGACCCTGAAATTCCCAGATCGCTATCTCAATAGGGTGTTCCAGGCTATCTAAAACGGAAGTGTAAAAGAACAAACTCACTGATTTATCTGTTTCCGTCCGCCCAGTATGAGAAACTACCATGG
>NW_026267473.1:164691-169614 GCF_000697945.3 Frankliniella occidentalis
TCTCATGTTGTTACTTTTCACAACATATGTTATGAAATTTCATAACATAAATGTTATGACTTTTCATAACACTTTTGTTATTAAATTTAATAACAATGTTAGTGTTAATGCTTCACAAAAATGTTATTAAATTTAAGAGAAAATTTTTTAACAGTGTATGCCAGAGCGAAATGTCAAAAAAACAAACGAGTTAACAAACATACGCCGTCCGACCAAGCACATAGCTACTCTGGGAATGCCCCTGGACGGAGCGCCGCATAAGGTCGGGTGCGAGCGTTCCCCTCACAGGTATGTCCCGACAGCCGCGCGGTCTAAGGCGTCAGGATCCGAACCCAAAGGTCCGAGGTTCGAATCCACTATAATGTGTACAAAGTCAGGTTTGAACATCTGTCCGTAGGAACAAGAACTAAATATTGTCCAGTTTTGCGTTAGGCTGGAACAGTAAAGCATATTTGTCGTTTCATAACACGTTCTTAATTTTCAAAACATGTTCTTAATTTTCATAAACCATTTGTTCTTAAATTTAAGAGCAAATTTGTTTTGTAAATTGCTTCCAAACACGTGTTCTTAAAATTAAGATGGATTTTTTTTTACAGTGTTGGAACCGATCAGAGTCGCAATGGTAGAGTTAATAGAACCCAAACGGGTAAAAGAACGCAAAAACGACCAAATTGTCAATTTGGAGGGGAACAAGTCCAAATTGAACGTTCGAAGGGTGCGTTTTAATCGTCTCGGCGAGGTACGACCCGCTAACCCATAGGGTTAGGGGCGAAAATTGCCGTCAGAATAGGGTATTTCAATGGAGCGCTGCCCGGAACTAAGAAGAACAAAAGCGGATGCAGAGAGCGGTGGTGGGGGCGGGCGCGCGCGGAGGAGCGGGGGGCGGGCGGGGAGGCTCCCCTCCACCCGCCGCTCCTCCGCGCGCCCGCCCCCACCACCGCTCTCTGCATCCGCTTTTGTTCTTCTTAGTTCCGGGCAGCGCTTCATTGAAATACCCTATTGACCTCCAACGCACCGGCCGCTAGAGGCGATTAAACACTATATTGAACATTTGAACATAACTCTGCTATTTCGATTCCGATCGTCTTGGAGCATAAAACGTTTCCGTTTTCTTTTGTGAAGATGAACCAGGAACAGTAGTTACCTGTTTACATTTCTCCCCAACCACTCCCCCCCCCCTTCCAACTTACGTAAGTAAACACGTAAACCATTCCAAATATCACTTTCGTTCCTTTTCATCAGACACTCGCAAAACTTCGCAGGCTGAGTTCCGCAACTCTAAAACTAAAAATACCGCACTTAGTTTGACCATCTGCTATTTGAATCACTGTTGAGAAGGTATCAAAATCGTGAGGTGAGCCGTTCGCACTTCACTCGCACCCTGGTACTGCGCAAGCGCCACCTAGCGGCGACTGGCCACACTGCGCCCCGGCGGCGAACTGCTACCAACTGTTGAAATATTAATTCGAATCACAAACTAGGTAGATGTACGCCAGACCACGTCTCGCGTAACAGGCTTCGCGATATCTCACGAAACACTGTTACGCTGAGACGCGCCTGGCATACATCTACCTTGGCCTGCGGCGCTAACACCCGAGTCGGGTAGTGCAAAAATGTACACAAAGATACGGGCCACCGGACCGTCAACGGCCCGTCGCTTCCACTAAGCATGCAGGGTTGTACATTTTTTCGCTTATTTCTCTCAAAATTACCCTCTAGCGCCTCAACGATTTCAGCTAGAGCAAAACGGACAAAGTTTTCGTTCAAAGGGGTCTTCTTTAACGAGTTACCCCTTAGGAAGCCATAAGAAAATATTTTTACAAAACGTCATTTTTGGGATCCGTTGTTTTTGTTGTTTTTTTTTAAATCCAATTTTGAGCCTGATTGCTCATCTCCGAACTCGATCTGTCTTTTGATGACACAAAACGACCCTGAAAATCCGAAGTCGCTCGCTCAATTCGTTCTCGAGTTATCGTGCGGACAGACACACAGACAGACGGACAGACAGACAGGAAAAGTTTTTTCCGACCAGACCGAGTAATAGGCTTCGCTAATCGCTCAGCCAAATTATAACTAGCTACATGTACGCCAGACCACGTCTCGCGTAACAGGCTTCGCGACATCTCACGAAATAGTGTTACGCTGCGACACGCCTGGCGCACATATAGCTAGGCCTGCGGCGCTGACTCTCGAGACAGGGTAATAGGGGTGTATATACAATTTTTTTTTGAAATAAAGGCTTCTCAACGATTTAATCGACCATTTGATCATTTTCACCTCATTTTTGTCAAGAAATGCCCCCTAGCACCTAAACGGTACAAGATAGAGCCACGAAATTTTCGGTCCTAGGGCTCTACTTTGACAGTTTGACCCTTAGGAACCCATAATGAAATGTGTGATAAATATACATTTTGCGACCTGTAGTTTTTGTCTTTTTAAAAAGCCAATTTCTGAGCTAGAATGCTCATCTTCGAACTCGATCTGTCTTTTTCTGATACAAAACGACCCTGAAATTCCCAGATCGCTATCTTAATTCCTTCTCGAGTTATCGTGCAGACAAACACACAAACACACACACAAACAAACGGAATGAAACTTTTTCGGTCAGTGGAGTAATAGGCTTCGCTAATCGCTCAGCCAATGAAATATTTCAAACCCCATCAATCACCACGTTTTTTCGTGATTAAGAAAGCTCGTAATTTGTCCATTCCAAAACATACAAGGTAGATGTACGCCAGACCACGTCTCGCGTAACAGGCTTCGCGACATCTCACGAAACACTGTTACGCTGCGACGCGCCTGGCATACATCTACCTTGGCCTGCGGCGCTGACACCCGAGTCGGGTAGTTGGGAAATGTTCACAAAGATACGGGCCTCTGGCCCGTCAACGGCCCGTCACCTCGACTAAGCATACAGGGTTGTACATTTTTCGCTTATGTTCGTCAAAAATACCCTCTAGCGCCTCAACGGTTTGAGCTTGAGCAAAACGGACAAAATTTTCGCCCGAAGAACTCTACTTTGATGAGTTACCCCTTAGAAAACATTAACTTTTTTTTTTCAAAAACGTCATTTTTGGGACCTGTTGTTTTTGATTTTCTACGAATCCAATTTTTGAGGTAGAGTGGTCATCTTCGAACTCGATCTGTCTTTTTGTGACCCAAAACGACCCTGAAAATCCCAGGTCGCTCGCTCGATTCGTTTTCGAGTTTTGGTGCGGACAGATACACAGACAGACAGACACACAGACAGACAGAAAAAGTTTTTTCCGACCAGACGGAGTAATAGGCTTCGCTGATCGCTCAGCCAATTAACTTGAAGCGCAGTCGGCTACAGCGTAAGAGGAGAAGTTTATTCTCACACACGGACAGACGGACTCACGACCAACGACACGCCAGGTCCACCGGAGAGGTCGGGCCACTGTTTCGGAGAGCTCCGCTTCGCTCAGCAATCAAGTCAGGTACCAAAAAAAGAACACGTAAACAAATGTCATACCTTGCATTTGGTCCAGAATATGTGTCTTTGACATACTTGAGGAAAGAGGAAAACTCCAGTTCCACTTGCATAGAACATGCTAGCTCGTCTACAGCCCCTTGCACCATGGAGGGGTGTGGGCAAGATAGACCCAAAAATCTCTGCAGCAAACATCTTTCGTTGTCGCTCTCATCCTCATCTGTACAATTTTTTTAATTAATTGAAAATAGCAAACAACGATATGTGGCAATAAGTGAGAGTACCCTTACTTTGTCCATCGTCCTCTACTGCCCGCTTTCTGTCGAAAGCAGTTGGAAGGACAGGTTCAGCTCTTATGTGCTTAGTCAGGTTCTGTGAATAGTGAAACCTGCACCCTTTCACATAACAGAACGCTCCAAAAACAGCCGAATCTCTGACTGCATTGTGGGCACTCAGCTCAAAATCAAAGAGAATGACGTGAGGACAAATAAATGCACCAACATTTTCTGCCTCACGCAAAATAAACTTCCACATGTCAGTAAACCTGACGAAAAAGATAAATACTATTAGCCGCCAGGCACGACGGAGAACACTCACAAGTTCTAAAATAACGAGTACCATATATACTTACAGGTTTTGTGACTTTTCCTTTAAAGGAAAAAATGCCAATGGGATGTGATACCCATCCACAAAGCCGTGGATAGTATACAGCTGGTAACTATGTTTCAATGCGCGATCAAACGTACCATCGCCCATCAGGGATGTACACTCTGCCAGTATCCTGTACGCAAAAAGCAAAAACAGAATATAAATACCATAAGAAAAAGTTTTTCAGTCAATAATAATGACTTAACGTACCTCAGGTTAGCCTCACATGTAAACTTTCATCTTTGTGAAACTATCCTCAATTACAGGCGCCATACACTGTTAAACAGAAACCGTGACGTCACGTTCCTTTGACTGTAAAATCTGCAACGCTTTCTGGAACGTGACATAACTCAGTTTGAACTGCTTTGAGTGTGTGTATCTGTCCTTCCAGAGTGTTTTGATCTGTGTTCAAAGCCAGGTCCTGGAGTAACACGTTAGCTCTCTCCTCCAGATCATTTTGACTTTTATCGATTAGCAATGTATATTCTTAAATAAGCTGGAAAGTAAGGAAAATTGTTTGAAAGGAAGTTCAATTATATAAAATCACCTACAATTTTTCTTGTCGAAAAGTTTTGACATCTTAACTATAAAACTATTTGTTACATATGTTATACCATTTCACCATTTTTGTAATGAGGATAAAGCTCGCTCACCCCCACATCCACGTCTTCCTTCATCCATCTTGCCAGCTCTCTGTTAAACGGTTTCTTCGCCTCTCGCTCAAAAGTCAACGTCGCGGTGTCCTTACGGACCACCATGGCGAGAACAAATCACATACAGTCGCCTCACTATAAGGAGTAACCTGGCGGAGCGATAGCTGTACG
>NW_026267473.1:169664-171798 GCF_000697945.3 Frankliniella occidentalis
CGAACCTCTTGCTGCTGGGTAGGCTGTGCGTGCGTAGGAAAAAAAACAAAACAGAATCAAAACCCAGGCTCTTTAAAACTTAAATATACAACGCCGCGAGGGCAGAGCAGGAGATGTTGGTGCAACTTAACATTTTGCACTATTGCGCTCTAAGTGTACAAGTAGCCGGATTCACAATCACCGGTCTCTGAGCTCGGCCTGGTCGGCGTCCCGTGAATATAATATTATAGACTGGAATGGAACTTTTGACTTGGTATCATCTGCTTTCACGATCCGTTTCTGGTCGGAACTTTTTGGGGGTGGGGGGAGAGTCTCCTATCTATTTTGCGGCTTTTAGGCCTTTTTCTACATCTCATTGTTCACTATGGCAATTTTTACCTTATTTTCGTCTAATAAGACCCTCTAGCGCGTAAACGGTTAGAGATAGAGCAAAACGGACGAAATTTTCGTCTGAAGGGCTCTACTTTCTCCAGTTACCCCTTAGGAGACCATCCAAAATTTTCGGAAAATAATAAATTTATTTTTGGGCCACTTTTGTGAGAGAAACACTCTCTAGCGCCCAAACGGTGAGAGATAGACCGAAAACGGACGAAATTTCCTGCAGAGGGGTCTACTTTCCCCAGGTTACTCCTTAGGAGATCATAAAAAAAAAAAAAAAAAAAACCAACCTTTTTGGTCTTTCATATTTTCTTCGATAGCCCCTTTCAGCCCCTTAGGGGTGGCTGGCAGGATTTGCCGTAGGCGTTTTGTTTTGTGGGAGTGAACCTTGAGATCCCCTGAAAATTTGAAGTATCTAGCACATCTCCTTCTTGCGGAACAGACAGACACAAAGTCGTTTTTGAATAAGCCCGCTGGATAGCTTTTTCAAAGCAGAAGGGCGGGTTAAAAATCGGACAAATCACAATCCGAAGCCAGCCGCGTGGGTCCCCCGCTTGGCCTGCCACGCCCTGCCGGCTCGAGCATCGTCTCAGCCGCTCAACCGGCCGGGCCGTTTATTGAAATCTAATGGCCAATTATTTACGGAAAAGCTTCAAATCAGGCTACTAAAAACAATCGAAATTAGCTCTACATAAAATCTTGAACACTACAAAAATTTCCCACTAATTAGTATGGTGTGAAGAGTTCAAAAATAACAAATATTTAGTTATTACAACTGGAAACTAAATAATAACTAGTTGATCAATGGATTAGCATGAAATGCCAACAAAGTTTTTGCAA
Organism: Frankliniella occidentalis; assembly: GCF_000697945.3. Lineage (NCBI taxonomy): Eukaryota > Metazoa > Arthropoda > Insecta > Thysanoptera > Thripidae > Frankliniella > Frankliniella occidentalis. Next base: position 170,883 of record NW_026267473.1, read on the forward strand.
ATAGTCAAGGATAAATTAGCATTATGGAAACTTACCAACGCTGTTCAAATTGAAGTTGATGATGGATGGGGCTGATGACAATCCAGCAGCAATACACTCTTGATGTGCTTCGTTAATAATTGAGAAAAGGTGAATAATGTTTAACAAGAAATGAAGTAAGACTTTGTCAAAAAACGACAGGCAATCATTGTTCCAAAGTTTGATATTGAAATATGGCAAATTTTATGCATGGAGTTTCAAATTGAAATACTAGCGCGAAATAATCATTACGAGTTATTATTTATCACGACTGAATACATATGAACACATCTAAACTCATAAAAAAACTTCTTGTTGACAGCCCGCACCTCACCACTGGAGTTGACACAAAGTTGCTGTTTAGAAAAAAATAGAAAACCACGACTACTTACTCCAGCGAAGCGGTCAATTTGCACGTTTATTGGGGGCAGCCTTTTCGGTTTGTACCTTCGAGTACGACTGTGAGGATTCGCGGAGTGCTTTCCACTACACAATTTAGGCAACGTGAAAGCGTGCCGGCTCCTACGAGGCATTTTATAACAAATAAAGACAGAGACGAACGCACACAGTGGCCACAACGCAAAGGCGGAACAAACACAGGTCGGCACAAGTAGTTCACGCACGCCCTGTGCCGCCGGTGGAGAGAGGAGGGGGGAGTCGACTGCAAGGGGTAGCCGAGACCGAATTCGTGCGACTGTGCACGCAACTCACGATGTAGTTAATACGGTGTAGGCTCTCCGGCCGGTAGCGGGCTAAAAGACGGCCGCGGAAAGACGGCACATTCGTAGTTCCAGAAGAGCCGCCAGTGGCGCTGGCGTCGACCGATGCCGGGCGAGGGGAAGCGGGAGGGGACGGGAGCGGTGCCCCGCTCGTCTCGTCCCTTCTCCCCTCGCCCGGC
>NW_026267473.1:176063-177940 GCF_000697945.3 Frankliniella occidentalis
TCGTGGACCGCAATAAGCTCATACCCCTTCTCCATCACTGCCAGAAGCAGTTCGGGGGCGCACCAGGACCCCATGAGCTGCCGCTGTTTAGGATCCGTATGGGTACACAGATCTTGGTTTTGCGTCTCGACACACGTCCTACAGAGAGGGAACATGAGTCGCCCATTCTCTTTGTACGGCAGTACAGGGAGGAAGAGGTCCCACCGCGGGAGCACGGTGCACTTGATTGCTCCATTCCATTCTCCCATGGGTGGCATTTTGGGGTCGCCCTCCAAGAAAATTTCGGGGTGACCGACAGGGTACTTTGCCCTCAGGTTGGCGTAGGGATACTCTGAGATGACATCCGTCAGCATGATCTTTTCGCCCGCGGCGAGGTCAGCCTTGTAATACCAACGTAGAGCACTGGTACGGCCGCCTGCCAATGCATCCCTGAGATTGAGGGGAGGGACTCGAGTGGTGGGATAGGTTGTAAAGTACGCCACCGTAGCGGCATCCTCGATGAGCTCGAGGTTAAATTCGCACTCCCACTTTTCCACGACAGCAAAGCCAGCCCTCCGGAACATGGCCGTCAGCCGCACCGTCTGTTCATGGCGGTTTTCAGTGTCTTCTTCTGTGGGCGGGAAATGGATGAGGCACTGATGCCAATAACAACCATGGAATTGGTATATACGCCGTTCGACGGCAGACGGCACCGTTTGGCAGCGTGAGCCTCACATAGCCATCTACCTTCCTCCCCATCACTGAAAACTCTCTATCAGTGTGCATGGTTTTAATCACTTTGCCCAACTTGTGCGACTCGTAGTCGAGCCACTTGAGGGCAATCTGGCTCTGCTTTCCCCTGCCGTGATAGCCACCCGGAGGGACAATCCCTATTGTGTCTGCTGGGAGGAAATTGCGCCTGTAGGCGGCCATGCATGCCATGCACGCCCGATTTTCATCCCAGGGGGGACGGGTATGCAGCGACCGGGCGGGCGCTGAAAGCCCGCCCAGCGCGCCCGATTTTCATCCCAGGGGGGGAGGCGAGATTTTGGGATGAATATTCACACATGAGGGATGAATACACTCCCAAAGTGCCGAATCGGGATGAGTATTCAACCTCGATGAATAACAGTGTGGCGGGGCCTCCGAGTGGTCTGTTGCTTCACTATAAGGGGCCGTTCATAAATTACGTCACGCTTTTTTGGGCCGTTTTTCGACCCCCCGCCCCCCTTTGTCACAATTAGTCACGATTTTGACTCACCCCCCCTCCCCCTGTGACGTAACATTTTCGCCTTATTAAATCCCTGGTAATGAATTTCGGTCGAATGACGACATTGACATGTTCTAGGGACATAAGGGCTGATACAGAGGAACTACAAGTAGTTACGCGGAAGTTCGTTTCCCGTCACTAGATCCGATAATCGCGCGACTCAGAGCCTTTAGAGCTCACCAAATGGCGCGCACTTTTCGAAAATAGTGATAGTTTTGGCACCGCACGAAGTCAGTCAAAGTGTGACGTCACAGTGGTATTGACCCCCCCACCCCCATTGTCACAAGTAGTCACAAATTCGGCTACCCCTCCTCCCCCAAAAAAGTGTGACGTAATTTGTGAACGGCCCCCAAGTGGGTGCCGAGCGCAAGCTCGGGTTCATCGGGGCGGCTGATGTAACATATCGAGTCAGTATCGTGGTAGAGGGCTCTCTGTTTGACCACGTCGAGGAAGCTGTAGAGCTGCAAGCGCCCATGACAAGTGGTGAAAGCCGCATGGATGAGCGAGGACGTGGGGAGAGATTGGTCCGTCTCCTCAATGGGTTTCCATACTATTTGGAGACAGTCGTCTCCCATGGGTATCAAGCCCGTCACCTTCTTCAGAGGATCACTCACAATGCTTATGAGAG
>NW_026267473.1:179388-182328 GCF_000697945.3 Frankliniella occidentalis
CCCCCACTCCCCCGCGTCGGCTGCTGGCTCGGACGTGCTGGCCCGGCTGCTGGGTGAATGACAACGGCTATCTTTCTGCTTGTTTATTTTATTGCTCTTTCTATTTACATCCTCTACTACGTTCTCCTACATTCTCATGCCGCGCCGGGGTGGGCTATCCTCGCCGTCACTCCTCCGGTCGCGGGGGCTGCCTCCTCCCCCCTGTCGCAGGTTGTTGCGACGTCCTCGGCGCCATCGCGGAGCTGTAGCCTGACCACGGTTCTTAGCTTGGGAGGGCCTTAGCGGGGCTGGAGCGGGCCCCCACGGATCATCTGCGGTCGGGACGGGCAGCCAGGCCAGCCAGGAAGGCGGCTGGAACCAAGAGGTGCCCCTGGCGGGGCCGGGCGTGAGTGGGCAGCAGCGCTCGGTAGACTCTCGGCCATGCACATCAACGGGGTTGGTACCGTGGTATGGAGCTTGCACGAGACTGAGGTGGGCTTACCGTGCTCGTCGGCCACGTCGCGGTCTGGATCGGCGGGGCGCCACGGCTCCTGCGGGCTGTCCCGCACCTCCAGGGCCCCGCCTAGCTCCCATAGACTGGGCTCGTCTCCGTCGCAGCCTGTAACGCGCGGTGATTATGCACTCTGACAGGGGGCTGTCTGGCCGCGTACTTACTCACCTAGGGGGTGGGCGGCGGCGGTCCCAGGCCCCATTCTCCATTGGCGTTGCATTTCGACCGACGCTGGCAGGGCTGGGCAGCGGATTATATATTGAAGCATTCCGGTAAAGTGAAATGCAGCCGAATACGGGGAAGAAGAAAACGGAAGTCACCATGTTAAAGCATAGCGATTTCCGTTTTCTTCTTCCCCGCATTCTTCTGCATTTCAGCTTTACCGGAATGCTTTATTGAGAAAAAAATCATTCTGCGACCTGTGGTTTTTGATTTTGTAACAAGTCATTTTTTGAGCTAGAATGCTTATCTTCAAACTCGATCTGTCTTTTTGTGATACTAAACGACCCTGAAATTCCCAGATCGCTCTCTTAACAAGGCATTCCGGTAAAGCTGAAATGCAGAAGAATGCGGGGAAGAAGAAAACGGAAGTCACCTTGTTACAGCATAGGGATTTCCGTGTTCTTCTTCCCCGCATTCTTCTGCATTTCAGCTTTACCGGAATGCTTTATTCTTTCTTGAGTTATCGTGCGGACAGACAGCCAAACAAACAGACAAACAGAATGAAACTTTTCCGGTCAGTGGAATAATGGGCTTCGCTAATCGCTCAGCCAATAAGATCCAGACAATACATACATTTAGATATTTAGATTTTATCTTAAATTTCATTGGCAAGCATTTGAAACAATTCATCCCTTTGTGAACCATTTTCATCTCATCGCAAGAAATTTAAAAGTTGCTATGTTGCATTAGCTCTACGCGTACAGTCAGGAAATTTTATAACAAGTTACTTTACATTTACATTCCCGAGTAACTGTCCGTTTCCAGCCTTTTTTTTCATTCAGATTCATGTGAATTATGGATACCGTTTTCGTTTGATTTGTATGACATGTTGTACTATTAAATTTTACTGTTCAAAAGAATAATTTCAAAAAACTACCTTTTTCTTCGGATTTCATTACATACCTTCGACATTCTTCACTGTGAATGACAGACAGTGGTGTGGATTCTCTCATTGCACTGTTGTAAAGACGCTCTCGAAACTGTTTCTTCTCAACCAAAAAGTCTTCTGCGTCGTGGTTGTGAGCCTGCCCCACAACAAGGTTTAGGCCTTTAACGTTTGTTGAGGCAGAACCATAGCATTGCTCTTGGTGCAGCGCAAGTGCCTCCTGGTTTCGTCAATCTTCCGGAGCCGGTTAGTATATCCCTCCTCTTTATCGAATAATAACCAGGGCCCCCTTTGCCAGGGCACAGTCCATAGACGTGGGTTCCTGTTCCATTCATCCCCCCCTTCAGCATCTTCTGCACCGTCTTCACGAACGTTTTCGACTTCCATTGTCCCGATGTTATTACTTGTCTTTCGACCAACCAACAACCAACCAAGTTGATCTGATTAAGTGACACTAAGTGGGACGTTCTTCCTGGGACTTGCATCTACATCTGACGTCTACTTTTCGGGACGTCAACTTTCCGGGACGTATACTTTTTGGGACATACATTTCGGAACAGGCACTTAATGCGACGAAAATTGGATTTCCCTTCTCCAGGGTCGTGTTTCTCCCGCTGATGACGACGCTCCTCGTAGCCTACGTTCACCATGAAGTTCCTCATGTTGTCCCTGGCTACCTCAGCAGCGGGGCGTTGCTGAACTCGGGGTGCACAGGAGCTGGTCCCCAAGGTGAACAACCTGCGGTGCGGCCGGCTGCGCTGGCGCTCGAGCTCGAGGCCTGACAGGCCGCACCTGCGGGACTAGGTATTTTGTATCCTGTGGTTTCTGATTTTTTTTAAAGTCAATTCTTGAGCTACAATGCTCATCTTCGAACTCGATCTGTCTTTTTATGATACAGAACGACCCTGAAATTCCCAGATCGCTCTCTCAATTCTTTCTCGAGATATCGTGCGGACAGACAAACAGACAGACAAACTAACAGAATGGAACTTTTCCGGTCAGTGGAGTTATAGGCTTCGCTAATCGCTTATCCAAACAAGGTAGATGTACGCCAGACCACGTCTCGCGTAACAGGCTTCGCGATATCTCACGAAACGCTGTTACGTTGCGACGCGCCTGGCATACATTTACCTTCGCCTGCGGCGCTGACACCCGAGTCGGGTAGTGGGAAAAGGTACGGGCCTACGGTCCGTCAACGGCCAATCACCTCGACTAAGCATGCAGGGTTGCACATTTTTTCGCTTATTTTCGTCAAAAATATCCTCTACAGCTAGAGCAAAACGGACAAAATTTTCGCCCTAGGGGCCGTACTTTAACGAGTTACCCCTAAAGAAACCATAAT
>NW_026267473.1:182754-183182 GCF_000697945.3 Frankliniella occidentalis
CATCACTGGAGTAATAGGCTTCGCTAATCGCTCAGCCAATTATTTTTTTAAAATATTTTTAATGGGTCGCTAAGGGGTAACTCGTGAAAGTGGAACCCTAAGACCGAAAATTTCGTCCGTTTTGCTCTATCTTGTACCATTTGGGTGCTAGAGGGCATTACTTGACAAAAATAAGGTGAAAACGACTAAAAATGGTCTATTAAGTCGTAAAAAAGGCCTTTTATTGAACCTGCCTGAAGTTGGCCAGAAAAAAAGTTGGCCAGAAAAAAAAACTTAGTCAAAATTTTCTAGAAAAAGTAATAAAAATTAACCATCCAGAAATGCGTTATTGGGCCTGGGGAACAACATATCAAAAGATGGCGGGACACTTTTTCGGAAAGTCTTGGCCACTTACGCCCTGGGCCGACTTTAGAGGGCGGGACATTTTT
>NW_026267473.1:183737-186840 GCF_000697945.3 Frankliniella occidentalis
GGTCGCCGGATTTTGTTCCACCAAGGTTACGAAGCTGCAGCCCTCTAAAAACGGCTCAGAGCGCGGTACCCGAGGCACGACCGGAAAATGGACCGAAAATTAACCATCCAGAAATGCGTTATTGGACCTGGGGAACAACATATCAAAAGATGGCGGGACACTACACGCCGTGTATGAAGATACAACACAGACGCCGTTTTGAACGCAGCCGCTGAGCGCCAGCCACGGCTTTGACTGTTGCCTGGGAGTGTAGTTCCGCCTTGTAATAATTTTGTTTTAAAAGGGGCGGAAAGTATACTGATGCAGCCAACCTATAACGGAAAATATATATTAAGTTTTTACCTTATTTAAGATTATAAGTGTCAACATACAATATAGAACACGTCTAAATGTGTACGTGTTTTTAATATATGAAACACTTATCAGTGATCACTTATCTGACGCTGTGTTATTAGTATTTTTGAAAAGTTCACGTTACTTGTCGTGAAAGGGGTTAATGTGTGCAACAAGCAGGCCCGCCCTTCCGCCAAACGAAGTTGCCAGCTCCGCTTCGCTCCGCCGGCAACTCCGTTTGGCAAGAGCCGGGCCTGCTTGTCCTGCTGGCGGCGATGGTCGGGCCTGCGGCCCGACCACACCCAGAAAAGGGTTTCCTTGATTCAAAGACGCTGGCTTTAAAATTAGGAAAAAAATTCCTTGTTCGAACATAACGAAAATATTTTGTTGATTTAAGGAAAATGAAGCGTTGATCCTGACCTAAACGTTAAGCTGTCGGTTTAGGGCCAAGGCAAGATTCTTTCCTTAACTCAGAAGTAAGCGCTTTTCCTTGTTCCTTTCTTTGACTTGTGGGTTTTGACAATAACCTTTAGAACGTTACTTTGTTTGAGTCAATATTTCATGTTTTCCTTGATTATTGACTTTAATTGAAGGGAAAACCTGACAAATGAGGGCGAGTCAGTTATTTCTTTAAAATAACATCGTTGTTTCCCGTTTTAGAATATAATGCCAGATTCCTTATTACTAGGAAATATTTCAGTGGTTCTGAGCTGAATTTTTTATACGTATCAAGAACAGTGCAGCTGCTTTCTGCATTTCTCCTCCCGGGAGCCATTTATGAATGGCCATTTGTTTTCGTGAATCGCACAGGTTTTGTTTTCATTAGCCGTGTGCTCATATCCAGAACGGATAAAGAAGCACTAAATACACGCGCCGGCCCGGCCAGCTGCCATGGTCGTGAAGCGACTTTTTCCTTTCTTATTCTTTATCCCTTCTAGGGAAACGGGTGTTACCCTTTTCAACTGTTTTTAATTGCCTTTCGCTGTTTTTGTTTTTTGAGAAAAGGGGGGGGGGGATTAGGGCTGGTACTCAGTAAAATTTCAGTTTTGGCATTATTATAAATGTATCGTGCGAACTCAACAAAAGTCGTGGATGTCACTTTGTTATATATTTTAATATTTTTTCATACAATTTCAAACAGAACAAAAATTGAATCACAAATCATAGCGGGTTCCCACACAAAAAATAGACGTCTATAGATCGTGATAGATAATCTACTGATCCTCTATTACTGTCTATAGATGTCTATAGATCCTTAAAGATGGTATTTAGATGGTCTACTTTGTGTCTATATCATCTACGTCTACCATTAGCTGACTCATATACATATATTAGTGGTCTAACAGAATCTAGTACATGGATATGTCTCCTCATAGACGAAGTTTCGACGTCTATCAACAATCTAGGTCTAGCTCTTTTATATTTGTCTATTATTCGACGAGTTTTAGAAGTTGGTAGACGGTCTAAATCAGATCTATTATGTCTATATCCTTTTATGCGCACGTCTGACGTGTATCTATTCGATATACGTCTTTAGATCGATTACTTTTAGATGTTTGTAGACGGTCTAAAACGGGTCTATTCGGTCTATGTCTTCTTATATATGTACTTTAGATGTTTACCTCACGTCTACATCTAGCTATTTGATATACGTCTTCTGCTCGATTATTTTTAGAGGTTCGTGTACGGTCTAAAACGACTCTATGAAGTCTATGTCTTGTCATAAATGTACGTTAGATCTATACTAGACGTCTATGACTAGCTACTCGATATACATCTTCTTTTCAACAAAGTTTAGACGTATGTAGATATCCTAGACGTCTCTCTTAGGCCTACGCCTTCTTATGTGTGTATTTTAGAATGTACCAGGTGGCTGATTTACCCCGCTCTATAGTTGCTGTAGCGCACGCACTCGTGTGGGCGGCCTGCCTATCGCCCCATCGGCGCCTCGCCGAGACGGCGCCTCACGGACCGAGCGAGTAGACAACCCGCCCGCACGAGTGCGTGCGGTGCGGCATAACTACAGAAGTGAGTGCGGTTAGCCACCTGGTATACCAGACGTCTACGAGTAGCTTTAGATGACAGCACGATGTATAATTTGCCCTCACGTACCATGACGGGGTCAGGGCCGAAGCTGGAGAGATATCCCTCATTATACCCCCAGGTTTACTCCTTGATTATTAACCCACAAGCCGTGTATAGCGGATGCCAAATAAGTCGTTTCCACTCGTGTTGATCGCTATCCGTAATGTCATCAGATTCATTTGTATTATCTCGCTATACACGGCCAGACTGAAGATGAGGCGACATATGTTCAGCAGCTGATTTATTTTTACTCTCTTACAAAGGGACAATCCCAATACCACCTCCCCGAGGCAACGCCAACAAAGCCTCTGGGGGGGGGGGGTTGAAGGAGGGGAAACTGAGGGAAACGAGAATAGAACGAAGCGCGTGTACTCGCAACTCGCAGCGACTGACAACTGCAGCTTTAAAGTGTTACTCATTTGTCGTTTTAATGTCATATGACTCGGAATGGAAGGACACCGGCTATTTAGATCTACTGCTGCCACCAAGCCGACGGTCGATGAAATGCTCGGTTTCGTGTCGGTAAGTAGATCTTGGCTCATCCGTTTTCGACGCAGCGTCTGAGTCCTCGTCTTGTCCGCATTGATCTTGCTAGCAGAGGCCCGGGCCTCCGCCGCGCACGCCTGACTCTGGTAGCCTCTCACCACCTCCTCCGCCCCCCCCCCCCCCCCCCCCCCCCCCCCCC
>NW_026267473.1:186890-203756 GCF_000697945.3 Frankliniella occidentalis
CCCCCCTCGCCCTCCGCGCCTGCAAGCCAGTGCGTAGGCAACCCATCGAGCTGCCGCGTATTCTCCCCAACACCCTGAGAATGTTGCGCTTACGGCTCAAGCGAATTAGGCGACTGGTTATACGCACGTGCAGTTGACCAGTTGACCTGCTTTGGCCCGGCAGGCGTTATTAGTCAAGGACGATAGAGGCACAGGGCAGGCGTGCGCGGCGCGATAGGTGCCGCCCGTCATTACCGAACAACTGCCTTCATCTGATCCTTTATTTATTCCGCTACGAGGGAAAACTGACGTGTTGCACAGGTCGAAATAGCGCGCCTGCAGCGGGAAAAGGGGGCGCTCCTTTCTAAGATAGAAGAGCAGCTGCGAATGTATCGTGGGATTCAGGATCGGCTCCAGGAGAACAACAGTTGCAGGAGACCACTGCCCTCCGTCGGAGAAGCCAGCAGTCAGGCCCTGCCCTTCCCGGTTGAAGATCTCCTTCCGTTGCAACGATTCCTAAGTACGCATTTGACCGAGGTCATCATTTATACGTATCAGGTGGTCGCTTAACCCCGCCGAGCTTCTAAGTAACGATAACGGCCCCCGTTCCAAGGCCTTTTTGCTGAACCGTTGGTATGGCTTCGACACTCCGCAGTGTTGATATCAGCCCTAGCACGGTACTATGGAGCAACTACGAAGGTGGGTTCAAGCAGCCATCTGTAGAAGTCGTTAAATTTTGCTCTTACCGGCATAAAAAGAAATCAAAATCCGAATCGGAAATCCGAGAAAATGAACTCTACAACTTCTGTTTCTTTTTTCTGAATATCCTATTTCACAGGGGGTTCAGGAGGGACAGCAAGGCGGCGTCAGCGTCTGGTATAGAGAAACTCCCCGTGCCCCATCACATCGAGCTGCTGGGGTCCGCGAGCGGGGCGGGAGCGGAGCGCCCCTCCCGTGTCCCCGTAGCGGTCGACAGCCGCGAGGATGCCGACAACGACGACCATCACCACCACCAACTCTGCAGCCTGCTGCTCTGCCCGGGCGGGGCGGGCGGGGCGGGCGCGCCGGACGCGGCTCCGCCCGTGTTCGGTCGTAGCGGGCGACAGCCGCGACCGCGAGGATGCCGACGACGACGACCACCACCACCACCAACTCTGCAGCCTGCTGCTCTGCCCGGGCGGGGCGGGCGGGGCGGGCGCGCCGGACGCGGCTCCGCCCGTGTTCCGTCGTAGCGGGCGACAGCCGCGAGGATGCCGACGACGACGACCACCACCACCACCACTTCTGGGGCCTGCTGCTTGGGTGCGCGGGCGGGGCGGGCGCGCCGGACGCGGCTCCGCCCGTGTTTCGTCGTAGCGGGCGACAGCCACGAGGATGCCGACGAAGACGACCACCGCCACCACCTCTGGGGCCTGCTGCTTGGGTGCGCGGGCGGGGCGGGCGCGGCGCGGCGCGGCCCCGCCTCCGCCTGTGTCCTCGAAGACTACAGCCATCAGGATGCCGACCACCATCACCCCGATGAGTCCAGCTGCGCAGCCGAGTCGGACAAGTCGCATTGCAGACCATGTCGCCTGCTACTTTGTTAACGATGCAGCCCTTATGCTTCTCGTTCTCCTGCTGCTAGGGCTACGGCGCACAGCCGTTCTGTCTGTGAATAAGTTGTGCGCAATACCGGTGAGGTAATCAGGACCAGTGAGTGCAGTGGTAAAACTTGGACTCAACATGTTGAGGTCTGAAAACATTGCGGTAAAGCTGAAATGCAGAAGAATGCAGGGAACAAGAAAACGGAAGTCACCATGTTGAAAACATACTGATTTTCGTTTTCTTCTTTCCCGCATTTTCTGCATTTCAGCTTTACCGGAATGCTTTATTGACGATGAAATGCCTAACCGATAAATTTGTCACATATTGAGGAGGCCGATTAATAAACACGTGAACACATCATACGAATTCAAACCAAACATGAAACAGTGTGTTATCAAATCTAAGGTCCCTTGCTCGCGTTCGAAATTCCGCGTCGAGTACGCAGTCTTTCCTATCACGACGAATAAACGATTGAACGCCATATTGTGTCCTCATTTATTGCAACATTGGAACCGCGTCCCTCCGTCTCCGGCCGACCGCGGTGTAGGGGTCGGGCCAGCGCTGGGTCAGCGGCCAGCCGAGTTGCCTACGTTAGCCTCCTGCAGGTCAGGTAGGTCCGTGTGCAAACCAGTTAATCATCTCATGCGAGGGCCCCATGAGGCTGTCAAGTGAAGCACCGATTTCACCCTTTTGTCCGTTTGATGGGGAAAGGGGGGAGGGGGCAAGGGAAGGAAGATGGTGCCCCCCCCCCCCCTTTTCCACTTATCCTCAAACGGTCATACGTGCGTACTTGACGCATCTTCAGGGTGCGTACGTACGTCTAATCAATCGGCTGCTTCACGTGACAGTTGGTGGGTAATGCGCTACGCCCCCCGCGCTCCTCCCCCCATGCTGGAGGTATTGTGCTTAGCGTTGTACTAGCTCATCTATCTATTGCAGGTTGAAATTGATGTATGTGGTGTGTGAATCGCGAGAACAAAACAGTTTTGGTGATAACAATAAGAAATATGTAGTACGCCCCGCCCGGCGGCACTCACTGCTGCAGCGCAGTCATCAGCGGCACGCCAACCCCAACCCCCGGCCGCCCGGCCGCCCCGCCGCCGCCAGCGCCAGCCAGCCAGTCCAGTCCAGACGCGTCGCTCGGTCGTTGTGGGTCCGCCGCATGGTAACGTATCGCACGTTGTCTTGTTCATTTATTCGGTGGTTTGGACAGTTATATTTTCAGGGTTGTTCTCAACGTATGATCCTTTTGATTATGTTTTTGACCGTTTAATGTACCTGCAGCATTTATTTCATTTATAAAACGGCAACAGCAAAACGCCTAAAAGTATAACCTCAAAATAGGAATTGGATTTCAGAATGTATCAAACGTTAACATTTGGTTTTTATGTCAAGTCTTCTGCTCCGACACGTCGCTTCTGAGGCCTCTTTGTAGAACGTTTCCAGTTACTCGTTGTGGTTGCTAGAATTTGAATGCGAGTTGTCAATTTAAAGTAATGCGTACAAAATGAGAGAGTACAAGTTGTTTCTGGACTCTTCTCGAAAAGAAAAAAAAACTTCCAATTTCTATGATGTTTTAGGTTTATTTTATTTTTCTCATCTCCCCTTCCTCCAAGGCAATATTAATCATTGTTCACTGTAATCCCGCAGAACGAGCGCCAGCTAGCGACAAGTCGACCCTGCCCTTGCCTGCCGGCCCGCTGCAACGGTTTTCGCCACTCTCGAGTCCTGCGTCTCATCTGCTCGACGGAAGCGCACTTCGCTGATCTGGCCGACGAAATGGGAGCACGAGATCCACGAGAACGTAGGTTGAAAGAATTAGATTATCAATTAGAATTATAACTTAAACTTTTAAGAAGTTTGGCAGTTGGCGTATTGCGAGGTCGTAACCAAACACATTTCGTTCGATCTTGTTCGGTTAGTTTTTCTTGCCCTTCGAAAGTATTATGAACTAACTCCATTTTTCACCTTGCAAACACTGCCTGGCATTTGTACGATTTGATGAGATGGTACCTAACCTATGTGGTTAGTGCAAGATACTTCTCCCTTCTCTAGTAACACCTTATGGGGGGGGGGGGGAGCATTAACCCTTTCTTTTGGTCTTTATCACATATTCACCATAGTATAAAATCTTTTTCCATTCCTGTTTGCAGTCTTGGGTGTTTCTGTTTTACAATGCCAAATCAATTGCAGTACGCCAATGTAAACAAATTAAAGAAGAAAGTGAAACGAGACATTTCTAGAAGCTTGGAAGGCGACACTGAGGAATGGAGTGCGATTTCTGATTCCTGTCACACGGTAGGAGCGAGAGCAAGCCCCCAAGGATTAGATTCAGAAAAGCGTGAAGATGGAGCGTCTTGTGGCAAAATACACAGTACTGGTGAACAACGACGGAGTCCTATTTGCAATGTCTTCCCTCCTCTGGCCTCCAATGACACTTTGTTTGAATCAAGTGCAAATGTAGGTAGTGGTGTAGACACAGCTCCAGAAGTGCTATGTGAAGCTGCTGATGGTCCTATTTTAAATTTATCGGCTAGTTGTAGTGGTTCTGAAGAAGGAAGTGAATGTGTTTGGAATTTAAGTTTTCTAGAAGAACCTCATGCCGTTACTGATGGCTTTTGCAAATCTTCTGATTCTGAAACTGGGACACAGAGTTTGGACCACAGAGTTAGTCTTCGCTTTGATTGTGATTTATGCATTAACTGCTCTTGTGGTGTTTGTAGTGACTGTGTCCACACTGACGGGGAGTCTTGTCAACACTGTGACTACTGCCGATCAGGGAATGACTCGGAGGCAGAGTTGGAGTGTGATCACTGGGACAGTGATGGTGAAGTTGAAAATTTTGATGTTGATCCTTTTGAAGAACTGTCTGACGTTCAGAAAGCTAATGAAAGAATTAAGAATGAGTTTACTGACATTGTACTTGAACACAATGCTTCACATGCATTAATTAAACAAATGCTTGTATTTTTTAGAAGGAACAACTTTGGGGATTTTCCAAAATGTCCCAGTACTCTATTGAAAACTCCAGTTGTGACAAAAGTACGGGCTGTTCCACCTGGAGAGTACTGGCACAGAGGATTAGAATCTGACTTATTATTGTATGCCAAAACCTCTGACTGTTCTATTATTAAAGTAACTTTTAGTGTTGATGGGGTCCCTATGATGGCATCATCAGGGGCAGAATTTTATCCTATCTGCTGTACATTTAATGACTCAAAGGATGTTGTGTTAGCTGGAGTTTATTATGGTGTGGGCAAACCTAACAGTTCAGATGATTTTTTGAAGGATTTTGTTGATGAAATGAATCCTTTGGTGGAGAAAGGAATTGAATGTGAAGGAAGACATGTGTGTGTTGAAGTACACTTAGCCATATGTGATGCAGTTGCGAAGTCTTGGTTGTTGAACGTTAAGGGTCATGGTGGATATTATGGTTGCTGCAAGTGCACTGTGGAAGGAGTTTGGTTAAATGGAAGAGTGGCATTCCACAAACTAAACTGCACGAAGAGGACTGATGAATCTTTTAATCTACAACTCCAAGAAGAACATCACAATGGGACTACAATTCTTTCCTCTCTTAAATCCTTTAAGCCTGTTACAAATGTAGTCTTGGACTACATGCATCTCTGTTTGCTTGGCACAATGCGTAAAATGGTTTATATGATGTTAGCTGGACCAAAATCAGTACGTCAGTCTGCCAGTACTGTAATCAAAATGTCCAGTATTCTTGAGTCTCTTGCCGCCTGGATTCCCTCTGACTTTGCTAGGAAGTGCAGATCATTGAAGTACGTCAAAAAATTTAAAGCAACTGAATGGCGTTTGATTCTCTATTATGTTGGTGTTGTGTTATTTGAAGCTACTTTACCAAAACACTTGTATGAACATTTCTTGGTTCTATTTGTTGCCATGACTATTTTGACTTCAGAAGTACATCTTCAAAATCATATTGACTATGCTCATGAACTTATGTCTTATTTTATACAGACATTTATTGAATTGTATGGTAAGAAATACGCTAGCCATAATATTCATAATTTAATTCACCTTGTTGATGACTGCCGAGTACATGGCAGTGTCGACAAGTTCAGTGCATTTGTGTTTGAAAATTTTTATCAGAAGCTTAAAAAAATGATTAGGAAAGGAGACAAACCACTGCAACAACTGTGTCGAAGATATGAGGAGCAAAAGCTGAAGAAACAGGCCTCCATCAAAAAGCCAACTGTTGGACTTCAGTTTTCTGGAGTTCATAATGATGGACCCTTACCACCTTGGTGTGCAAACCCTCAGTATTTAAGGATGCAGTCAGGTTCAGAGCATAAACTTAGTCTCAGTCAAGCTAACAATTGCTGTTGTCTTATTGATGGGAGTATAATAGTAATTGAAAACTTTTGCTCTCAGAAAAGTACTAAAAAAAATGTTGTTGTCGGCAGAAAGTTTTTAAAACAAGAAAACTTATTTCTTTTCCCCTGTGAATCTTCTCTGTTTGGTATTTGGTATGTCTACTCACTGTCTGGCTTGACCACGTGGCCTGTTCAGAGTATAAAATCCAAATGTATTCGCATGCCATTTAAACATGGCTTTGCAGTCCTGCCACTTCTTCACTCAGACTTTAAAACTTGCTAGTAAAAGTGTGTATGAGTTATATAACTTAACTGTTGTGTTCAATCTCTAAATGATAATTTTGTAACATTTTGTTTTTGTTTTTCTGTTTCAGGCAAGTATGTCCTTGTGAATTTCAGTGATGGGCCATTCATTGTCCAGGGGTCCTGGATCACAGAGGATATGAAGTTTGCAGCGCTGCCCCCAAATTTTTCCCAATTTACTGGTCTGGAATACGACAAGTTTATTCAAAGCGCTGAAATGAAACCAGAAGATGGCTGGATGGTTTTCCATCTTCTTCGCATTCGTGCATACTCAGGTATGGCTGACAAGCTTTCCCTTCAAATTTATTTTGTACGTACTTTGTTGTAGTTATGTGTTTTAATAGTTTTTGTTGTTTTCCCTAGATGAATTTTCCAAAGTGAGACTTAAACTGAAAACAGCAGAAATCTGTTCTGAGACTGACCTTAACTCAAGTCCAGACCATACACATCATGACAAGACAGTAGGAAGAAATCTCAGGCATCGCGTCAGGAAAGTTGGTTCCCAGAATGAACAGCCCAGCTCAGATGATGAATCGCCAAATTTAAAGGACAAAAGCAAGATTCCTCCACCAGCTCCTCCTAAATCTACTTTAACCCTAGGTTCTTATAAGGTAAATTTTTTATAAATGCTCTTTGAACCTACCTTTAAATTATCTTTAAAGCTGTTATTGAAATCTTTTCATGCATGATTAAAAAACCAAAGTAAGCAAGTCACTAGAAATACCTGTCAAACCTCATATTTTTAGAGCGCCTTTGTTAGGTTTGTCTTGTCTTAAGCAAGACTTACGTGGGTGCTGCTTATACTCACAACTTGGTTACAACTTGGAAATTATTGTTTGATTTACAATATTTAGTGATAATTGTTTTAATGCTTTTTATCAATTGCTTCAACTTTTTGGAATAATTTTATTTTCCCTTCTCTTTACCATTTTAGGAATTTCAGATCGACAAAGCAAAGAGCGAAAAGCAAGCAATCAAAATTGACTTGAGTGAGAAGAAGACTCGGAACCTAAAGTCACCTGATCCAGCAGTTGCTTCCAGCTCAACTATTATGAATGTAAGTTTACAGTATTCATAACTACCTTTCTTTCCTTTATATTTTTGGACTAATTTTATTTTTCCTTCTCTTTACTGTTTTAGAAGATGGACAGTGCAAAGAGCAAAATGGAAGCATCCCAGAGTTCGATCAAAACTGACGTGAGTGAGAAGGACACTCCGAACCACATTTCACCTGATCCAGTAGTACCTTCCAGCTCAACTATTATGAATGTAAGTTTACAGTATTCATAACTACCTTTCTTTCCTTTCTATTTTTGGACTAATTTTATTTTACCTTCTCTTTACTGTTTTAGAAGATGGACAGTGCAAAGAGCAAAATGCAAGCATCCCAGAGTTCGGTCAAAACTGACTTGAGTGAGTTGGACACTCTGAACCACATTTCACCTGATCCAGTAGTACCTTCCAGCGCAACTATTGTGAATATAAGTTTACAGTATTTGTAACTACATTTCTTTCCTTTCTATTTTTGGACTAATTTTATTTTACCTTCTCTTTACTACTTTAGAAGGTGGACAGTGCAAAGAGCAAAATACAAGCATCCCAGAGTTCGGTCAAAACTGACTTGAGTGAGAAGGACACTCTGAACCAAAATTCACCTGATCGAGTAGTACCATCCAGCTCAACTACTCTAAAAGTAAGTTTACAGTATTTGTAACTTCCTTTCTTATCCTCAGTTTATTTCTTTAATTCATAATGTCTTTTTAGGAATCTGATGGTTCTAACAAGAAGACAGACAAGCAAGCAGCTATTGAACTGGCTCAGAAGTTGACTGATGATGGTAAGAAAGTCCAAGTCCTATGCCCTTATCCCTCATAAGCTTAAATGTTTCTTCCATCAGTTTCTTAAACACCTCTATGTTGACCAAATTTAACTTAAACACAACTTACCAGTTTTTGCTCTAATAGTTTCATTTCATTGTAAATTCAGCACTTAAAATATTTCTCAAGAATCTTTGAGTCTACAGTATTAAATTATTGTTGTTACATTTGCCTGGTCTAATGTTTACTGAGCATATTTTATTTTAAAAATTTAGTCATGAGTATCTTTTCATTGTATGAAAGCTTGCTGACTTCTGTATAACTGTCTATAGAGTTTAAAGGATATGTTATCCTAAACCTCACTGAGCAAAGGAGCCAATTCAAACAAATTCTACATGAACTTGCCAAAATGTCATTGAACCCAAGAGAGGTACGAGAGGTCTCTTCAAGCAGGCCTCCTGCTTTAGATGCTAGCTTCACTAAATCTGAAGAGAATGATGTCCTCTATGGTTGCCCTCATATTGATGCAGATTCATGGACCAACTTTAATGCAAAATTAAAGTCAGACTCCATTTACGCAGTTGCTGTGGTAAACATTTCTCTCTCTCCTGTTTCTATCTTTCTATGTTAGCCTCACCTTGAATTAACTTATTATATTCTGTAACCTTACTCCTAGAATGTTATGCTTGTGGTGGAGGTTGATGTTTTTTATTTGTTGCATGGGGAAACCTTCGGATTGTTTCATGTGCATTACCAACACATTCTTAAGGAACTTTTTTTCCAGGCTGACAAATTAAATGATATCGCTGCAAATGAGTCCGACCTAGGTGAATATGTTCGAACAATTTTGGGAAAAATCATAACTAATGCATTAGCTTCAGAATACAGTTGGGCAGGAAGACTGGATAACAAGCCATTCCATGACCTTTTTGTTGTGAAAATGATAAAATGTAAGTCAGCTGCTTGGTATTTATTTTTCTACTGAGTTTTTAACCCTTAGTTAGTCCAATAAACCCCAACTGTTTTGTTGATTCCAGGGATGGTAAAGAAGTTCACCAAATATCCCAGAGTGAAAGATGACATCAAAGTAATCATTCAGCATTGGCTCCGCCTTGCGCCTCAGAGGTCAGGGGGTAAAAACTTTCAGAAGTACAAAGCCAAGTAAGTGGTTTACAGCCAATTTATTTTTATTTTTCTTACAACTTTGAGTGGCTACATTTTAACATTTTCTTTTATTTGAGCAGAAGTTCTCCTAATACTCAGGAGGGAGATGGGGAGGAACTTGCTGTTGGAGGGACTACAAGGGCCACTCGCACACCTGCAAGCAGCACCCCAAAGAAAAACAAGAAGAAGCCAGCAGCCTTTAAAGTTTCTCATTCTCCTATTATGTCACCTGCCAAGAAAAAACAAAGGAGACAGATCTGTTCCGATTCTGACAGCGATTTGGATGCACACATGAGCGCGTAAGGTTCTATTTTTTAAAATTGCTTGATTTTGAAAAGAGGGGAGGGGGAGCTGTACGTCTGGCTTCATTTCACCATTTTCTTTTATTTCAGTAGTGTTCCCAAAACTCATGAGGGAGATGAGGGGGAACTTGCTGTTGGAAGGAGTACAGGGGCCATTCCCAAACATGCAAGCAGCACCTCAAAGAGAAGCCAAAAGCAATCAGTATTCTTGAAATTTTCGACTTCTCCGCTGAAGTCACCTGCAAAGAAAAAATCAAAGAACCAGCAGTTTTATTCCCAATTTGACAGAGATTTGGATGCACACATGAACCAGTAAGTTTTTAATTTTTATCATTGCTTGGTATTGAAAAGAGGGGCTACATTTCACCATTTTCTTTTATTTCAGTAGTGTTCCCAATACTCGGGAGGGACCTGAGGTGGAAGGTGATGGGCTGGTGCTGAAGGCCAAGAAGAAACTACCGTTTTCATTGGCCTCTCCTTATAAGCCTCCTGCCAAGAATACCTACATGCAAAGGCAGAGTTCTGGATCGGGCTCCGACTTAGATGCACCTGAGTACATGTAAGTATTTATCTTCTGTCATTGCTTGGGAAAGAAATGGGGTTGTGGGGGAGGTGGGTGTCGGGTCGGGCGCTCTGCAGGTGGGCCAGGGGCTCGCGGCCAGGGCTCGGGATGAGGTCAACTCTAGGGCCTTTCCTGCGGGTCTGGGGTCTAAGCAACCGTCATGCTGTCCCTTCTGTGTCCTGAGCTGGTCGTGGGGGGCTGCGCCTGCTGCCCCTGCTGCGACGTGCTGAGCCTGATTACGGTGGTCGCGTCGCTTCTTCTGCTATTCTGCTCGGCTGTGGACGCTGCTCTGCTGCAACGGATGCCACGCTCCGCCGCGAGGCGGAGGCGCTCTTGATGGCCGGCGGCCGCGTGGGAGATGGGTCGGCCAGGGGGTCCTGGCCGGGCATTGTCGCGGGGTTCTGGCTGTGCTCGTCCGGGTTTGGCTGCCAAGGTGTCGGATCGCTGTGAGCTACCCTCTTCCAGGATAACGGGGCCCACTGCTTCCAGACCACCACCAGTTCGTTCAGCTCATATCGAATTCTTGTCTTGCTTTGCTCTGCTCGCGGACGAGACGCAGGTCAATACCTAATATCTAATTACCTATTAAAAATTTGTTTCAGATCCGATTCGCCCGTGAAGATAAAGTCTGTCCGTAGGCGGCGTAAGAGGGTTTTGCTGCCCATAGTAAAGCAAGAGTGAGTTTCGACCGAAATTTGTTACCATTTCATTTAAAATTTTTCTCCAGTTAAGAATCAAATTTTCTTGTTACAGGCCGGATTGTTCTCTACAGATAGTAGACGCAGTAGATGATAGTGCCGACAGCTTTGGTGACAACAATGCCGCCAGCGAACGCGACGAAGCGCTCTCAGGCAGCGCAAATAAAGACCGCTTCTAAGCTTCAGTTTCCGGCAACTGTCAGGGCAGTGTCTGCTGGCGCTTCTGTTCTGCCGGCGCTACTGTAACATGTGCCATTTTTGTTTTATCTGCAATTTTTGTTATCCGCAATAACAATTTTTTTTCTGAAAACATTTTTAAATATTTAACGAAAGATCCCCCTTCTCAGGTCCCAGTATACATGTTTTATAGCAGGTAAATCGGCATGCCCGTCGTAGTTACTGCACTGCATGCGTGTGTGTGGACGGGCTTCGAACTCTTCCTGATCGGGAGGTAAAATAGGGGTGCTCGCCGCCTGCGAGACACGGGGTAGGCCACCCCGCACTACACGAATGCACTGTTGGCTCGATGTTGCCTACCCACCAGGCGCTCTGAGCGCTTGTAGGTGCTGATCTTGTTCGCCAATGACGGTGGTACTTTCTCATGATTCTTACGGGTTTGTTCTGCTCTGCTACCCCACACACTGCCAGTTGAGGAATATTCAGAGCTTTGCAAAATCGCTGTAACTGACCGACCGAGATGACCGCGTCTTTGTCAGCGGTGGCCGATAACGTGCCGCTTGCAGGTGAGGGGTGAGGAGGAATGATTCCTCCCTGTCTCCTCACCTCACCTCTCACCTGCTAGTGGCACGTTAGCGGTCAGCGTAGGGCCAGCGCCGGCCGCGCGCATGTCAGCTCGGTCGGAGGAGATAGGGACATGACTGCCGGGCGTGCCGTGCTGCCCTCACACATTTAAAATCTATAGACCATCTACGTATTGGCGAAAAAGCGTTGCCTAATAGATGTCTAATAGACGTCCATGAGCATACGTGTGAAAGCTTCACAATTCGATCTACGTTTCCGTCTTTGAGTAGACGACTTTTTAGACTTAAGTCATCTAACAGGAGTCTAATGTCCCAATTTGCGACGTCTAATAGACGACTACTGCTAAACATCTACTAGACGTCTGTATATAAACGTCTATTATACGTCGCAAATTAGGACATTATACAAATCATAGATAGTCTATCGATAGACCACAAGAGACGTCTAGTAGACCTTTGAAGATCTATGGAAAGACGTCTATTAGATGTATAATATACGTCTTTTTTGTGTGTGGGTTGATACATATTTACGACCATTCCGGTTCAATCTTATGACAAGAGGATGAGGTGATAAAATTTCTTCGTGTCGTATGGCAAGGTACGGTACACAGGAATCTGACACATCGTACACATACATATGACGGTTGAAACAATTAGTGATCAATGCCTTGCAAACAAAGAAAAAATTGGGCTTGAAGGAGCCATCTGCTTCAACACCCTCGTAGACGATTTTGTCAATGACAGCAAAACAAGGATAATTGTTGTTGTAGGATGTATGGACTACCATCCCAACTCTAAAGTACACTCCACAAACTGTTAGCCACTCTGATGTGGTAAAAATCTCAGCATTTGCATTTAAAATAAAGTGCTCTAAGATTCCCTCGGGATCAGTTATTTGACGGCGTACAGGGACAGTCTTTCCTACTTGAAATTCCACCCGAAGTCCATCTCCGGACAGAAAGCGATAAGCTAACTTTAACATACACTTTAGGAGAACTGTTTTGGGGAGATTAATTCGTGAACTTGTGGCCCGAGCTACTTGCTTCATTTCCCTGTGCTTTCCTTCCCATGTCATAGTAGAGAGATAAGGATGAAGCAATGGCCCGACAAGTCATAAGGTGCGAATAATGCAACCAATAGTGAACCTTTGGCTGAAAGTGGGCGCGGAACAATTCTTGATACATGGTGTGGTGCTCTTGAATTAAAACGTGCAACATTTCCTCTGTGCCAGGTACAAATTCTGGGGCAAACAATATCGCAACAATATCACGTACGGTTAAGTAGAACTCCCAGACTGGATCGTTCTCTGGTTCTCCTTGTTGTATATTGATCATAAGTTGGCACCACTGCTTGTCAAAGTTTATATATACCCCTGCTTCAGCACAATAAATCAGTTAAGTCTTGCTACCCAGCTGTCTTCTTACTCCTCCGCCTCAGACACACTGCTAACCAGTCGCACCACCGGCCTCTGAGCTAACGCCGTTCAAAGTTAGACCAAACTCAATCAGAAGATACAACATGGCGCAGTCGGCGTAGTGGCGGAAGGAAAGGAAGAGAACTGAGTAAGTGGAGCAGCTTCTGGGGCTGGGCACGCATACCATATTTAAGGTACTTTTCCTGCCTCGCTTTGAGAGCATCTTTAAGAGCAGAGAGGGCCTGCACTGTTAAAAAAGTTGTGAAATTTCACATCAAAATCAGTTGTAAAATTGCAAACGTGGTTGGGAAATTTCATAACATTGTCAATTTTGCAATTAGTTATTAAAATTCATAACAGTTTTCTGAAAATTCAAATCTGTCTTCTGAAAATTAGGAAACATTTGTAATTTTACAATTTGCGATTGTAAAATTGTGATCACCCTATCAGAAATGTGAGATTTGATTGTAATTTTCCGATTGCAGTTTGTAATTTTGTGAAGTAAAACCAAATGAAACAGGACCTGCACAAGTCCTCCATCAGGTTTACTACAGTACAACGAACCTCCACACCTATAAGACCGTTGTAACTTATGACTTTCATGCGACGAAACAGCAACTGTACTTTAAAGAACTGCCGCCAGATGGCGTTGTGGTCAGCGCGTCTCGTCCAAGAGCAATTATTAGTATTTAACTAAAATTTGCACAAGAAACTGACATGTATTTTTGTGCGGTATGATCTGTAACACAATGCTGTAGCTGGCTACGCATTTGTTTTTGAGCAAAAAGTCAACCAAGTGCCCCAAATAATTGGTCTAATTCCAGCGCGCGCCGGTCCCCGCTACCTCTCCTTAGTTAGGTACGGCGCCGTTCGCATTCGTTCAGTAGGGGGCGCCTGTGAAGCGCTCCCGTATTTTTACTGTGATTTTACCCTCAGAGGTAACTGACTCTTCTTGAGCCCTACGAACTGATCCCTTGACCGTCTGTGGTTCACCTACTCCATGTTCATGGCAAATTATTTTAATCTTGTAAACCTTGATGTTTTGAAAATTCACATTAACGTTTTTAATTTTCAGATCACAGATTGTGAAATTTCAAACCACGTTTGCAATTTTTTTTACAAGTGTTTTAGTTTGTAATTTTACAAACATTGAATTGAGTAAAAAGTTGCCAACAAAATTTGTAAAATTACAATCAATTTTTTTAACAGTGTGCAAAAGAGGGACACACTTAGTAACGGGGGCACAAAAAATAATTTAAAATCTCTTGTAACCACATGAGCTTTCGAAACAATTTGAAATGAAGAAGATATTTACCTGAACGCACAAGATGAATCCATCTCTGGACTCATGAATAGACACTTTCCAAATTGACCTTGATGCCTTCGAGAAAATTTCGCTGTTGATTGACATACACTCCCCCCTCTAACTTACGTAAGTAAACACGTAAACCATTTAAAACTTCACTGGTATTGGGTTTTGGGTTTTTGCCGGGGAGCAATAGTTTCTTTTTAAAAAATTCCCGGAAACACCCCTATTTTGGTCCCGTTACACTAGGATCCCGGGACGCGTACCTCCGTACAACTATGCACATACGTAATGTACGCACAATTTTAAGCGATATTATGCATAATTACGTGCAATATTGTACATAGTTAAGTACAAATTTTGTACGTAGGTTATGTATGTTGACTAAAGTCATTCCCTAACCTAACCTACACTTATATCCGACACATGACTTGAATTTGAAAAGTAAAGAATGCACATGTACTTACTCCTTCACTTGAGAACAACTCGAAAACAAATTATTGCTATTTTTTTTTTAATTATATTATTTTTTTACACAAAGGACAAAGGTTTTAACGAAATCGCGAACTCAACACGCCGTCAAATCGTCAAAAATCGCAAAAACTACCTTGTCTCGTTAACAACAGCGTTACCAAGCAACCGACAAAAAATAATAATTCAGGATTTTGGTTTTCTACACTTTTTCTCAATATAAAACGATACAGGGGCTTCATAAAATTAAATTGTACTGTTTTATTATGAATTTGACGAGATCTGCAACAATTTTTCGTTAGTTATTTTCCTTTCGTTGTGTTGTCCGCCCCGGAGGTGAATTAGAGAGAGAAGGAAGTTAACGTTCACGGCCTCCCTATAGCGTTGGGGTCGGTTGGGCGTAAGTGGCTTTCCGAAAAAGTGTCCCGCCATCTTTTGATATGTTGTTCCCCAGGTCCAATAACGCATATGTGGATGGTTAATTTTTGGTCCATTTTTCGGTCGTGCCTCGGGTACAGCGCTCTGGGCCGTTTTCAGATGGCTGCAGCTTCGTAACCTTGGTGGCACAAAATCCGGCGACCACGCTAGGTGGTAGCTAGGCCGTCTGGGAACACCTCTGAGAAATATGGGATTTTGTTCCAGCGATGATGAAAATGTCCCGCCCTCCAAAGTCGGCCCAGGGCGTAAGTGGCCAAGACTTTTCGCGCTCTGAGCCGTTCTCAGAGGGCTGCAGCTTCGTAACCTTGGTGGAACAAAATCCGGCGACCACGCTAGATGGTAGCCAGGCCGTCTGGAAACACCTCTGGAAAATATGGGATTTTGTTCCAGCAAGGATAAAAATGTCCCGCCCTCCAAAGTCGGCCCAGGGCGTAAGTGGCCAAGACTTTCCGAAAAAGTGTCCCGCTATCTTTTGATATGTTGTTCCCCAGGTCTAATAACGCATTTCTGGATGGTTAATTTTTAGTACTTTTTTAAGAAAAAATTGAAAATTTTGACTAAGTTTTTTTTCCTGGCCAACTTTTTTTCTGGCCAAATTCAGGCAGGTTTTTATTGAAACAAGACCCAGACGCCAACAAGACGCCAGACCACGTCTCGCGTTACAGGCTTCGCGATATCTCACGAAACACTGTTACGCTCCGACGCGCCTGGCATACATCTACCTAGGCCTGCGGCGCTGACACCCGAGTCGGGCCAAAGTCGTAAGTAGGCATTCAAAGGTCACAAATTTTGTTGTGTTTGGGTTTTATTTTAACGAGTCACCCTACCGTAGACCAACAAATTTCTGAGACAAAACATAGAAATGTTTTGCGGTCATTTTCGTCTAGAAAACTCCCTCTGGTGCCTAAACGGTTGAAGATAGAGCATAATGGATGAACTTTTCGTCCAAGTGACTCTACTTTGCTGAGTTACCTCTTAGGAAACAGTAAAACATTTTTTTTTAAAAAAAGTCATTTTGGGGACCTGTGGTTTTTGATTTTTTAATAATCCAATTTTTGAGCTAGAATGCTCTTCTTCGAACTCGATCTGTCTTTGTATGACACAAAACGACTTTGAAAATCCCTGGTCGCTAGCTCAATTCGTTCTCGAGTTATCGTGATGACAGACAAACAGACACATAGACAGACAGACAAACAGACGCGGAACTTTTTGATCATCACTGGAGTAATAGGCTTCGCTAATCGCTCAGCCAATTATCTTACGCAAACTCTTCAAATATTTTCTGTGATTTCTTGTCACACCTTTCGCCTATTGCCCCTTTTATCTGTCACGCTTAGTGTTTGTCTCGCTTATTATTGTCCACGCCTTGGGTCCGTCACGCCTAGGGTACGTCAGTTATAGTGCTTATAAAATGACGTTTACAAGATAGTTTTACTAGGTAGATGTACGCCAGACTACGTCTCGCGTAACAGGCTTCGCGATATCTCACGAAACTCTCTCTTTGGTATCTGTCCCTCTGCTTTTGCGCTGTAACAGAATGCGGGCGAGAGTGAGGAGCAGGACCTAACAAGCGTCATCTTAGCACGTGGGTGACGTGACGACGGACATGATTACTGTAGCAACGCGCCCCCAGGGCTCAGTTTGTTGTTCCCCGCGTTTTCTTTCCCTTCGGTCTCACCGGAACGCTACAGACTAGTCGTCGCGTAGTACTAACCGGAGGCTGGGGG
>NW_026267473.1:203806-204385 GCF_000697945.3 Frankliniella occidentalis
GACCACGAAGAAGAAAAGAAGAAATGCGACAAGCATCATGGCCGCTGGGGGGTGTATGAAACATTCTTCGACCACAACTGAGAAATTGACTGAGCAGTCGGCGTTCACTTGTTCTTTCTTTGTGGTCAAAGAATTTTTCATACACCCCGCACTCCACCCCAGCGGCCATGATGCTTGTCGCATTTTTTCTTTTCTTCTTCGTGGTCAGAGGTAGCCCAAATCGTCTATTGCCATTATTTGCACAGAGCGCAAAAAAAAATAAAAAAATAAAAAATCAAGAATCTATCTTGAAAGCAGATGATACCAATTTAATACTATAGTATACCTGTGTTTTAATATTTCTAGTTTGATTTTTATTTGTGGTGGTTTTGCATCATATTTCAAATGTTTACTCTTTTATCGTCTTTGACAGGCATTATTATAAAGGGGAGGGAGGAGGGAGCGTACCGGGCGGCAGCCGCGGCCGTGGGTATTGTTGAGCAGCGGCCTGACGCGACACTCAGCCACTCAGGCACTCACTCACTCACTCACTCGGTCCCCCTGCGCCAAAGAAATTGTTTTCTGGTCTGCGCTTGGTTC
>NW_026267473.1:205925-210438 GCF_000697945.3 Frankliniella occidentalis
CCCCAGTGCACCAGCACGATGTCACCGTTGGGTAAAGCCGCCGCCCTGTAGTTGCAGTCGGCAGGTTGGGGACTGCTCTCACTCGGGGAGTACACCTCCACGAGGGTCACCGTCGACTTCCGCGGCAAGAGCGGCGACGACGAGAGGATGCCGGCTGCTGGACGAGCCGCTTTGGCTGTCGGCCCGCTCGGCGGGGATCTGAGGAAGGTCCGGGAAGGTCGCAGAGAGATCACCTCCCGGCTGTAAAATAGCTGATGCCGATGAAGCGTCGGCGGGAGATGTTGGGGGTGCAGTGGTGCCACTGGGGCTGGCAGCGACGGCGACGTCCTGGGACACCGCGCCGAGGGGCTGGTGCTCGACCAGCGGCGTCGACGCCACTGCTCCGGGGCCGTCAGCGTCTTTTCCGACAAACTCCGCCTCCATGGCAGTCAGCAGCTCCTCCCTTAGTTTATAGCTGCTGCTCAACTGCAGCGGTTCTGCACAAGAGGATGAGGAGGCTGCCGACTGGGGGGAGGGGGGGGGGCGCATTTCCCCAGACTCAGGCGGCTCTGGCCACTATGCGATGAGAGCCTGGACGAAGGACGAGGAGGCGGAGGGGACGCCGATGACTCGTGGGTGGCGACCGATTCTTCAGAATCTCTCGATGACGAACCGACGAGGGTTACTGCCCGCGGGACGGCCCGCCGATCGCCCGAGCGCTCATCCGATGATCATCCTCTGCCTCTGCTGCTCGCCGGTGGGCGGTGGTGGTGGGGTGGTTTTCAATAGTACAACTTACATCAGATGCAATGGTAATTTTTAAAAATTGATTATAAGGCTCTTCTTTTACACCAGAATGTTGCAGACATCCTACAAAATGCTGCAAGGGTTGTTGTTGCTGCTGCTGAAAAGGCCGCAAGGGTTGTCGATGCTGCTGCTGGATAGGCTGCTGCAAGGGTTGTTGCTGCTGCTAGATAGGCTGCTGCAAGGGTTGTTGTTGCTGCTTTTGAATAGGGCGCAAGGGTTGTCGTTGCTCAAAGTGGGTAGGGACTTGTGACATTGATACCATGGCTAGCAGCCTTTATAATAGTGTAGGATGCAGTGGCTAAGAATCTTCTTACAGAAATATGTCCCCCATATAAATCATCTGATGCAATGCATGTGTCATTGCTATCAGCAGAAACCGGTCGAGGTCGGTTGGCTCTGGTGGGTGAGTCGATTGTGGTTGCTGCGGTAGGGCAGAGTTTTCATTCGGGTGGGTAATGCTGTCGCTCTCATACTTACGGTAAGTTTGTAACATAAATAGGCTACTGCGTGTTGGTGCATTATTTCGTGTCCTTGCAAATCTTTTGTGTAAATTGGTGTAATGCATTGTAGTGTACACTGCACCAGTTTTGTTCAGCTTGTCACTAGCCGTTACATTTATCTTGCTAAATTTTGATTTTTTCACTAATATAACATTGCCTTTTAGTGGCAATTTATCCAAGTTGTTAA
Organism: Frankliniella occidentalis; assembly: GCF_000697945.3. Taxonomy (NCBI): domain Eukaryota; kingdom Metazoa; phylum Arthropoda; class Insecta; order Thysanoptera; family Thripidae; genus Frankliniella; species Frankliniella occidentalis. The sequence continues at coordinate 207,399 of NW_026267473.1, forward strand.
TAGCTGCAAATATATATTGAAATGTTATGTTATTGTTATTATTTGGAATGAAGTATTATGTTAAAATATAAGCATTGATTCATTTCATGACATACCTCTTTGAGCATCCAAATTATTTGCTACCTCAATGTGGGCATGTGTGTCAATTATTTTGATTGCTTGAATGTCAGCATAGAGATCTAAAACCCAAAAAAGCATTATTGTAGTTTGTTAATACAGTGTGTGCAACACCCTGACACCACTTGATGAATTTCGAAATTGATCCCTTCTTTGGCAAATTTTTGTTGTAGATCAGCTTTATCATAGTCTTGTCTGAATGGAAATAGAAATTGATTAATAGATATATGACATGTAGAATAATGAAGTGATGAATGGTAATGAATGGGAATTATAATAATTACTCACGGTAAATTGGTCACATATATAGAGGAGGTTGGTGGTATATTTTTAGTCCTCTCAATTCGCTTATGTAGATTTTTGTAATGCATAGTACGTATGATTTTATACGTCAGGTACGGTGGGGTGGGGGTGGGCAATCCTATCTTCTTTCGACCCACGGTGTGGGTAACGCTTTCCTGGTGTTTCCAGCCCCTAGCTGCACTGCACGTGTTATATGTCTTTGACGGTAAGGTTCGTCTTGGCACAGGTGCTTCTCGGCATTGCCTACTACCGCACTCCCACTCTCGGATAAGAAATCTTTCCCAGTGGTCTTACTTTGGATTCATAAATTCAAGATTCATTAAAAAGTGAGCGTAATGTTGGAAAAATCAACATTTTATTAAGTTTGCTAAAGGAGCTGCCTTGTCTTCTAGTTTTGAGTGTCCTGAATCAAATAAATTTTGCTGAAAGTTTTTATCTAATTAGGGTCCTGGGAAAAGCTGTGTGCAACGTTGAATTCTGATTAGACCACTTCTACGTAGTTTTTGCTTGGTTGTCCCATATGTTTTAATTTTTTATGCCACCATAATGACATAAGAATAAAATTCTGCAACAGAATACACTCTTCCTTATAACAGAAACAAGCCAGTTGCAATATTTTTTTTTGTTCTGTTTTTAATTTTAAAGGTACTTAAAAATGCAAAAATGTCAATTCTTCTCACTTTAGGGCACTAGGGCAAATCAAAAATAATTGTATCTGATACAGCATGTTTTACTTGCAATAAACATTTCAATAAGTTATCACAATTATTGGACCCTTGCGGACCCATATGTTACTGACAGCTGATGGTATGATGACTCTGAAACTCTCGCGTCTTTCTTAGAGAGAGAAGTTCTGACCATATTTTAATGTATTTTGGCAGTAATGCTACTTGAGGCAGTATTATTTGATGAATCTGTTTGCTAAAACACACAATTAAACTATTTATTGACCACTAATCACCCCTTCCTCTTATCCTTTTATTGTTCACAGGACATGCGAGCACGCGCACCGCGGTAGCTACCCACCCATGCATTGGACACTCAATTTTCATCATTTTCTGGTCTGGGTCTGTTGTCAAGATATAGATAGAAAAGATTTAAATTGTAGTGCATTTAATTGAAGTTTCTTCGTTTACAAAATGATTTGTTTAATTTTGTAGAAGTGATTTTGTAGTAGTGATGTTCCAAGCTCTGAATTTGGATCTTCTGTATAAAAACAAATAAATATTGTTGAATTTTGTAGCATGAATAAATATTTCAATATTGTAATATGACTTTTATTGTAGTACTATCCACTCCCTCAAATTTTGACTGTTAGAAATGACGCACGACAACTTCAAATGATGTTCACATGAGGTACGTCAGTTCTGACAGTCAAGATGACTAAAAGACAAATCATAATAACTCTATAGTTAAAATTAGAGTAGTTCTTTTCATCATTGACCCAAGATTTCGGGTCTGGTTTCGGATTTTATTTTTACTCTCGAAAATTAAACGTACTTATGAAATACGAACCCTCCGCTCCAAATCTGGGCTCTGTAGCTCAAACGGTTGAGGAGATATAAATTTTTAAAGTTTTGAAGCAAAAATAGCGGCTTTAAAGGGAGGTGTAGGTATTCCTCTATGTAAATGTCCAGTGAGGTAAAATCTGACTACACCATTTGAAAGAGGATAAGAAACTGATTCTATAACACCTTTATCAAAAAGTTTGATTTGTGTTTTCTACTCTTCGATCAAAGAAATCAACAATATTTAGCATATCAGCGCAAATCTCATAGCAAAAATATATGGTCTCCAATTGTCACCAAATTTTGTTTACAGCTTCTTCTAAGGTCCCTAACATTTTCTAATTTTTGTGGGAGGGTAATATTTAATGTGTTTTTTTTGTGTGTTTCTTGTTCTTTTTTTTTTGTCGAACGAAACTACACACTCTTAGTCTCTTACGAAGACATGCTCTTCATAACATACGAATAGTTCTATTTGTTTGTAAGTACGAACCAGGTTCTTCATATTACGAAGAGCTCCGTTTGTAATACGAATAACATCTAGAGGTCCCTTGAGGGGTCTCTTCCTTACGAACAAAATTATTCGTAATACAGTTTGTAATGGCATTAGTAATTACGAATCAACCAACATACATTTGTAACTACGAAGGCAAATAAACTATTCTTCGTACATACCAATTACAGATCACTTTAACTTATTTTAATTGTTAGCGATATTTTCACGAGACCATGAAATATTAATTGACCAAATATTAACTTGTCTAACAATGTTTTTTCAATGGACGTGCACCTATTGATCAGTGGGAGACATCAAACGCTTAGTTTTACTCACCAGTATTTCAGTAATATCCACTGAAGGGGTTTTCTCTCACTCTAGGATAACCAGACCAGACCCACTGTGCACACCACTTGATTGCCTAGCCCAGACAAGGCTATGGAGACTTCTTACAACTTGACTTGTTTTTATTTATGCACTAGACATACATGACCACTATGTTTTCTCACTATCGTTTATAAGACAGGAGATGACGGCCGACAAAATGAGTCCACTGTTCGTTCACTGTCATCATCGGACACACTTCAAAATAGCACTAAAACCGAATTATCTTGTCCAT
>NW_026267473.1:210488-210984 GCF_000697945.3 Frankliniella occidentalis
TGCTTCCGATATCGACATATCGATATCGAGGCTCGATAATATCGATGGTATCGAGGCGTATCGTGGGTATGTTGGCGTATCGAAGGCACGATATATCTCGATATCGTGCTGTATCGTGGGTATTTTGGCGTATCGAAGGCACGATATTCCCCGATATCGTGCTTCGATACCATCGATACGCCTCGATACGTCGATAATATCGAGCCTCGATGTATCGACGCGATGCTCGATACCTGCCTGATATCGTATCGCGATATCAAAATCTGTATATCGCACAGCCCTACTTAAGGCAGTATTATTTGATGAATCTGTTTGCTAAAACACACAATTAAACTATTTATTGACCACTAATAACCCCTTCCTCTTATCCTTTTGTTGTTCACAGGACATGCGCGCACGCGCACCGCGGTAGCTACCCACCCATGCATTGGAGAAGGTACTAGAGCTCCCCCCTCTCAGAGCTCCCCCCTGTATATTTTTAAATCATTTTAAATAT
>NW_026267473.1:212177-214527 GCF_000697945.3 Frankliniella occidentalis
ACCAACTCCCTTCATGATATCCTGACCCTGTCGTTGAGAGGCATGATGATAGGGTCATGTTGCGTGCGTCACGAAAGCTGTCCTTCTAGTGTGCGTCTCCACTCTGGTGCATCTTTACGCAAGAAGAGCAGAGTGTTGAAAATCAAACGCCGTGTCTGTGCGCTAGACACTGCGGAACAATGCGTGAGTGCCCGAGTCGGGGTGTAAGAGGCGCCGTCGCCGTGTGGGTAGGCAAACCCGTCGTCAAATGCATTGGCTTGGTTGCCTACCCGTCGTAGTTTCTGCAGAAACTATAACCTCGTTGAATAGTTTCAGCGGACCCTGTTAATGCAATTGCCTCTGCCGTTGAGAGGCAAGATATGACGAGTAACCAAACCGTGAATGTTGCGTACTTGTCTTACGAAAGCTGACCTTGAAGTGTGCTTCTCCACGTTGGTGCATCTGTACACAAAAAGTGTAGTGTTGAAAAGTGTCGTGTGTCGTGTCTGTGCGCTAGACACTCTCGGAACATGGCGTGCGCCCACGCGGCGGGGTGTGAGGGGCGCCGTGCGGGTAGGCAACCCGTCACCATACGCGTAGGCCTGGTTGCCTACCTGTTTTGCCGTCTGGCAGGGGCTCTGCGCGCGTATCGAGCCCGACAGTGACGCGAACCCGGGCCTCGAAGGTGTAAGTGTTTGCCATAATTGAATTCAACTAAACCTTTGCTTTATTCTTTCTGTTGCATGTACCTGTGTGGAGGAGGAAGGTGACGTGTGCACGTCTGCCTGCTTCGCTTGCTGCAGTTCTCTTTTCCGAGATGCACTCTCCCAGCTGCCGCAGTCCACCGCCACTGTAGGAGCACTGGAGCACTCCCCTGACAGCCCCCGCTTGTGTGCCCGCGCTTCTTATGCAATAAAGTCCAGTTTACAGACACCATTTAAAAATGTATGCTATGCTTCCTTTAATTAACCTTGATTACTTTTAAGTTGCACTGTCATGCTTTGCCGCCACATCCAAAATTTGCAGCAGAAAAGTTTTCGATAGTGTTAAGGGTGAGAGGAGAGGGGTGCAGCCCGCGTGCGACGAGGCCAACCCAAGCAACGGTCTGTACATTGCCAACCGGTCGAGTGGTGTGTTGAAAAGAAGTGGGTCATCCGGATAGATAGAAATCAAGGAGCACAATTTCAAATAGCCAATAGATGTATTTTCAACATGGCAGCCGTAGGTACAAATGTGATGAGAAGTCCGTATTTTCGGAGGATCGTAACCGCCACAGATTTGTTCTTTCTGAACTCGGAAGCACCGCACTTGAAACAGAGAGGAAACAATGTAAGTCATCTGTAGCAGATAAGGGGCGGGTGCTCCACTTTGGAGGAAAGTAGACTACTACCCCCTGCCCGTCGCCAGCGCCCCCCGCCCCGGTAGGGTACCTGGTCACTACCTGGGCTCCTCTTGAAAGTGTCCCGTCGCGGGGCCCAAAACATGTCCAAAATAAAGAACTCACTGTAGTCCATTAAAAATCTAAATCAAGAATCTATCTTGAAAGCAGATGATACAAGTTTAAGAATAGGTACGTTTCCAATTTTCTCTCATATTTAGCTGTCATTTGTTTATGGTTGCTTGTTATTTGCAATTTTGTAATTCAACGTACAAGCGGCGTTGATTGAGGGGGAGATAAGGCGCGGGCAGAGCGGCCGGCGCCGGTGGGCTAGTATTGTTGTGCAGGGACGGGGGGACGGGGAGCCAATAGTATTGTTAGGCAGGGTAGGGGTAGGGGCCTGACGCGACAGCCACACAGCCACTCACTCGGTCCCCCAGCGCCAAAGAATTTGTTATCTGGTATGCGTTTGGTTCTCTGTACTCATCGAGAGTAAAAGCTAGCTGACACCTTAAAGTTACTTATATATTCTTTATGTTTAGTCAAAAGGTTAATTAACCTTAAGGTAAAAAACTACCTTAAGGTAGTAGCCCCAATCCACAGTACGAGATCTACTGCCACTTTTATGGCCGTCGAGTCGGCACTCACCACGACAGAGTCCCAGTAAAACTCATAAGGTAAGACACGAATCACGACAAGACCGCAGCGGGGGCCATGACGCGCGGGTCACAGCACTCCCGGGGCCGCCGCCGGCCACCTCTGGGCAGCACTCCAGCAGCTGACTAAGACACGAATCACGACAAGACCTCCGCGGGGGCCATGACGCGCGGGTCACAGCACTCCCGGGGCCGCCGCCGGCCACCTCTGGGCAGCACTCCAGCAGCTGGTTACGTTAACGCACTACTAACGACTGGACCACAGCGGGGGCCATGACGCGCGGGTCACAGCACTCCCGGGGCCGCCGCCGGCCACATCTGAGCAGCACTCCAGCAG
>NW_026267473.1:214892-216409 GCF_000697945.3 Frankliniella occidentalis
TGACGCGCGGGTCACAGCGCTCCCGGGGCCGACTGTCGCCGGCGATTACTGGTTAATTTCTGGACTCGGTAAGGCCTGGCTCGACTCGACGACGCTCCTAGGAGATAGGGAAAGTGCGCCAACTCAACTGAAAGCGGAAGGGTTGGGAAGGTGTTACTGGGAAGGATAGTTTAAGTATCCTTATGAATTATGCTCCAAGTAGGTGGAAAAGGGGGGGGGGGGCATAGTGGACCGCTTCGCTCTTTGGGCTGTTGCAGCTTTTTAAACACAATGGATGGCTCAACACATTAGTAATATTAGAATGCTTATACTAAAGCTAAAAGATGTCCCAAGTATGTATCTCTCTTTTTTTTAAGTGCATCTTAATTTTAAAGGTAACATGGTCCTGCTCCCATGTGCTGCTGCTGCTGCCGCTTGAAAATCTATCACCATCAACGAGGTGAGTTACTTTCCCCTACAGAAATCCAAGATAGGAACAAGACGATACATTTCAACATTTGCTTTTCGGTGCTGAGCACTGCGACACAGACTGGGCCTGCAGAGGGACTTTGTGTCTCATTCCCTGGCTCTCACAAGAACCGCCCAGCATGGATAGAAAAGAAAGGAGAGAGAACGACATTGAAAAGGGGGAAGAGGGTGGAAGGGTGCAAGAGCACGTACTGGGCAAAGGTTAAAATATGCATCATCCTATTGATTAGTATTTATCGCAATCGCTGATATAGTTGAACAGAAAAACGTTAAGAGTCACTAGTTTCCTAGGAACACCTGACCTCCATATAGTTTCCATAGAAACTACACTCTCATATTACTGACGGCCAATCCAGTTATTCAACAGTCACACAATCTACCGAAGGATGAAGATGTCAAAAAATCACAAAGATAAACTTAGAATATCAGAATATTATCTCCAACAAGCAATATTGTTACAATAAATGAAAAGGAACCACATTTATAGATGCCTGTGCTTCTCTTATCCAAAGGATAAAAGATTTTGATTGCGTTGATCACAAAATTCTACTGAACATTCCAGATAAATATGTTATCTGAGATATAGCTTATAACCTTATCATCCCTTTAAGACAACAGGCAGTATCGCACAACCTTAATGTGATACTTTAATAGTAAAAAGTCTTATTTTAAAGAAGTTAAAAATGGTGTACCTCAGGGAAGTATCTACGCACCTTCCCTCTTTCTTATTTGCTGGGCAAAGATATCATCCCCAGTCATCAATCAACTAAAGTAGCCTTACATTAAAACAATAACCTCTTCTATGTACGCAAGTGAACATAGAATCAGGGGTGATGCGAGAAACCTATCATCTGGGTCACAAGGTGCTATATCAATCATCAATCCATCACTTTCTGTCCAGTGCAGACTAAGCAACACTACTGAGGCACGTCCCAAATATGTGGGGAATGGTAATATTGAGTTAAGAGATACAAGGCGATGCCAATACTTAAACCCACGAGTGCAAATGAAAGTCAGTTAGACATATAAGTCCTTTACGGGGTGGGGTA
>NW_026267474.1:0-1229 GCF_000697945.3 Frankliniella occidentalis
TGCAAATGCTGAGAGGAGCTGATGGGCGACTCATAGCCAAAGAGTTTTCTGTGTTCAATGCAGAAAAGGACAGCAGCCGCACGGTGATTTTCAAAGCACCTTATAGCGCTGATGTTCTCCCAGAAGATGTTCGTAAAACGAACAAAGTCATATATGACCATATCAATGGTCTTCAATGGGATAGTGGAACTGTCACTTATGAGAAATATCCTGACGTCATTCGTCAATTGGTGGCAAGTTTCCATTACCTTTATGTAAAGGGTGAAGAAAAGAGACAATTTCTCAAACTAATCTTACCCCATACCATTGTTATCAACATAGAAAACTTGGGTTGCCCACCATTGAAAAAGTCACCTCAGTATGTTGTGCCATTTCATGGTCCAGAACATGGCGTTTACCCCAGCCACAGTTGCGCATGTGTTAATGCATGCAAAATAGGAATGTGGTATGAGTTTGACCATGTGTAAATAAAAAACAAAAGCAAAAAAAACAACAAAAGAATCTAAAAAAATACAAAAAAATTTGCCCAGCTGCGTATAAAAGCGCGCACCTCTGATCTTTGATTCATTTGTCACCATGTCACTCAAAGGTGAACAGCACTTAGCCCTTTAGGTACAGTGCCGTGTCGTACCACTAAGAAAAAAGAAAGTGGACACTGACACCTTTGAAAAGATAGTTTTTCGAAAAATGTGGCTGAAAGAGATGAATGAACTCTGCGCCTTGTTCGAAAAATTAAATCTAAACGACAAAAAATAAAAAAAATACGGTTTTGCATAGGCCTCTTTCGAGGGGGAAGGATTTACCGCAAAAAAATTCTAACGAGCGTTGCAGCATGCCTCCTGGGCGCGCATGGAAATGCTGCTTATAAAAAAAATATGAAAAAATTGACTTCAACCATGTCCAGGTATTTGTAAAGTTGCAGCCGCCCATGGCAAGTTGTATATGCAGCATGGATCAGCGAGGAAGTTGGCAAGGACTCCTCACTGTCCTCTACTGGCTTCCATGTCACCTGAAGACATTCTTCACTTAGGGGGAGGAGTCCCGTGATTATTTTTCGGGGATCTCTGATGAGAGACATTAGTTTGTCATAACTTTGTACAAGCTCAGTCTTGGGCCACACAAAATAAAAAAAATGTTAGATTGGTGGAGGGAATCGAACCCGCGTCCTCCTATACGTTGAGGACCACGCGTTATTCCCCTCGGCCAATCTGACATCTTGTCTGAGCTCG
>NW_026267474.1:3245-15791 GCF_000697945.3 Frankliniella occidentalis
GGGGGTAACTTCCTCGGACATTTGACGATTGGACGCCTCCTTGCACGTCTTTATGTGCAACGTGGTCATTTTGCCGTATTTTCGGCAAAACGGTGCAAGATTGAGTCAAACGGACAAAAGTTTCGACCAGAGGGCTCTACTTTTACGAGATACCCCTTAGGAGACTATAAAAAAAAATGTTTTTCCTACTTTTTGGACCAACCCCTATTTCTTCGTTACCCCCTTTCACCCCCTTAGGGGTGATTGCAAGGATTTGCACCAGGCGTTTCGTTGTCCAGGAGTGATCCCTAAGATGCCCTGAAATTTGTAGACCTCTAGCTCATCTCCTTCCTCTTACACGGACGACGGACAGTCACGAGAGCTGTTGCATAAGCCTGCTTTAATGCTCTTTTAAAAGCAGAAGGGCGGGCTAAAAAGACAGATCGAGTTCGAAGATGAGCATTCTAGCTCAAAAAATGACTTTTTAAAAAATCAAAGACCAAAGCCAAAGGTTGCAAAGTATTATTCTTTGAAAATATTATTTGATGGGCTCAGTAGAGGTAACTCGTGAAAGTAGAACCCTTTGGGCAAAAATTTCGTCCGTTTTGCTCTATCTTGTACCGTTGTGGCGCTATGGGTCATTTCTTGGCGAAAACAACGTGAAAAAGACAAAATGGTCTATTAAATCGTTAAAAAGGCTTCATGTCACAGATTTGTAAACGGAGTAATACTTCAACCACACATAAAGGGTCGAACCACACCCTCTTTTGGTCTTAAGGGTCCCTAGATTATCTGGTACCACTAAAACGTTGATTTTTACACAATCTGTCAAAATTTGAACTTTTAATGAAAACCGCTATCGAACAGCACAAGTTTCATGTCCTTAATTTTAAAGTAATCAAACCCCGACAAATGGCTTGAGTATGTCAAATTTTGGGCCCGTGAGGCCCTGTTCCCCTATACCCTCGAATTTGCACGTCTCGGGTATCAGCGCCGAAGGCCTAGCTATATGTGCGCCAGGCGCGTCGCAGCGTAACAGTGTTTCGTGAGATATCGCGAAGCCTGTTACGCGAGACGTGGTCTGGCATACGTATAGCTAGTCCCTTACTCTTTCGTTTTCAGTGATTTTTTATCTTTATCAGTGGCGTGTCTTTCTTTGTATCTGTTTTTTATGGCTTAGTCCTGTGTTTAATGCTTGAGTTTCGGTCACACCATTGAGTTTGTGTTTATTCTATTTGACATCATCATTATTATTCTTAAACATATGTTTTTTCTTTAATCCTTTGAGCGCGACTCATTAAATTGTTGTGCTTTGTTTTGTTTATGGTTTTTACCTCATATTATTTCCACTTCCAGTGCGTTTGGGAATGTTGCTGATGTCGAAGATGGTGTTCTTGCTGAGCTGCAGCCATTCCTGATGCCCGAGCCCGAACTGGTGGAGTGGACTTGGTGAGCGACGAAGAAAGTAAATAGGGTATTTCACCTGACGCAAACCGGATCCAAAAAAAAAAACAAGAGTTCTTCCTGAACTCTTTCCTCCCTTGCTCTGATTGGCTGACGCCGACGAAGTTCATGAACTGGCCGCAATGGCGGTCGACCCCTAGTGTCGGGTCCGAGAACTTCGTCGGCATCGGCCAATGAGCGACAAGGAGGAAAGAGTTCAGGAAGAACTCTTGTTCTTTTTTGGATCCGGTTTGCGTCAGGTGAAATACCCTATTCAAACTTCTCTCTGTAACGGTTTTCTTCCTCCCGCTCATTTGCGCGCGTTGCCGAGGCTAGCCTTTTGCGCGTTCTTTTGTTCCCCCGCCTCCAGTTATTGTTGTTTTTGTTTCTTTTCGTTTTATTTTACTTGCAGACTGAAATCTTTCGTCTCAGTAGTGTCATGGAAGAGGCTGCGGGCCCTGCTCCCGAGGAGTGAGGTTAGTTTCCTCACTTTTGCTCGTTCCTTACTGGGTTTGGCTTTCTACTTCTTTCTCTAATGACTTTCTTTCTTTCTTTCTTTCTTTGCAGATGTGATATTTGGCTGAGCGATAAGCGAAGCCCATTACTCCACTGACCGAAAAAGTTTCATTCTGTTTGTCTGTGTGTTTCTTTGTCTGTATGCACGATAACTCGGGGAGGAATTAAGTTAGCGATCTGGGAATATCAGGGTCGTTTTGTATCATAAAAAGACAGATCGAGTTCGAAGATGAGCATTCTAGCTCAAAAATTGACTTTTTGAAAAATCAAAAACCATAGGTCGCAATAGGAATTTTTTGCAAATATTTTTTTATGAGTTCCTTAGGGGAAACTCGTCAACGTGGAGCCCTTCGGGCGAAAATTTCGTCCGTTTTGCTCTGTCTTGTACCGTTTCGGCGCTTTGGGCCATTTCCTGGCAAAAACAACGTGACAAAGACAAAATGGTCCATTAAATCGTAATAAAGGCTTCATGTCACAAAATTGTAAAGGAAGAATTATTTATACCACACAGTACGGGTCGAACCACACACTCTTTTGGGCTTAAGGGCCCCTATCTAGTATCACTTAAACGTTGATTTTTACGTAACAATCTGTCAAAATTCGAACTTTGAATGAAAACCGTTATCGAACAACAGAAGTTTCATGTCCCTAGTTTAAGAGTAATAAGTCCCCGACAAATGCTGTGAGTATGTCAAATTTTGTCCAAGAAGTGGAAATTTTTTTTTTAATATTGTCTCCTAAGGGGTAACTCGTGAAAGTAGAGCCCTGCTAAAATTTCGTCCGTTTGGCTCTATCTCTCACCGTTTAGGCGCTAGAGGGAGTTTTTCTGACAAAAGTGGCCCAAAAACAATATATTAAGCTTAGAAAATATTTAATGGTTTCCTAGGGGGTAACTTGTGAAAATAGAGCCCTATGGGTTAAAATTTCGTCCGTTTGGCTCTATCTCTCACCGTTTAGGCGATAGAGGGAGTTTCTCTCACCAAAATGGCCAAAACAGAAATATTTTTATTTTTTCAGAAGTAGACTTCTGTCTGAGAAGTATGCGTCCGGTTTAAAATTTTCTTCTAAGCAGAAGAGTGGGCTTATTTTGTGGTGGCACATCATTAATAAAACGTGTACACTTTAATGCAAAAAAACCCCACAAAAAACTCATTTAGTTTTTTGTTGTTTGAACACGTTCGGTGTCATTCAGAGTATGCCTGGAAGTATACTTAACTTCTAGGTCTAGTCTTATGTACATTTTTATAGGTGTGTTATTGGATTCATAAGCTAACCTCGAAGCTAACATCAATAACTTAAAATTTCGACATAACTTGCATGTATTCTACAAACTGCGGCACACACAGCCAAAGATGTTCAGCGTATGAAAAGAATACTTCGTTTGTTGAGTTTTACTTACGAAGTAGACAGAAAAGGTACCTGGCAAAAAGATGGTTCGAAGCGAGCCGTCACTCAAACGGGCCGAAGGCACGTTTTCGGATAGAAGATGTATTACACCATAAAAATTCAGAAGGAACGGGCCGAAGGCCCGTCCCAAACGCCGCCGGCAGGCCAAGCTGGGCGCTCCCTGCCGAACCGAGTTGCCGGTGGAGCGAAGCGGAGCTGGCAACTTGGTTTGGCGGAAGAGCGGGCCCAGCTTGTTGGCTAAGCGATTAGCGAAGCCCATTACTCTACTGACCGGAAAAGTTTCATTCTGCCTGTCTGTCCGATAACTCGAGAAAGAATTGAGAGAGCGATCTGGGACTTTCAGTGTCGTTTTGTATCATAAAAAGACAGATCGAGTTCGAAGATGAGCATTGTAGCTCAAAAATTGACTTTAATCAAAAATCAAAAACCACAGGTCAACCTTCGGCCAAAAATTTCGTCCGTTTTGCTCTATCTTGTACCGTTTCGGCGCTATGGGTCATTTCTTGGCGAAAACAACGTGAAAAAGACAAAATGGTCTATTTAATCGTAAAAATCTAAATCAAGAATCTATCTTGAAAGCAGATGATACAAATTTGAGAATAGGTCTGTTTACTAATTTTCTCTCATATTTAGGTGTCATTTGTTTATGGCTGCTTGTTATTACTTGCAATTTTGTAATTCGGCGGACTAGCGGCGTTGATGAGCTAAGTAAGGGTGGGGCAGAGCAGAGCGGCCACCGTCGGTGGCTTAGTATGGTCTGCTATTGTACAAGGACGGGGCCTGCACTCTGCCCTGACCTGCCTGACGCAGTATTGTTGGGTAGAGGAAGGCGCCTTACGGGCGGACAGAGTAGGCAAACCCGCTGACAGCGGCGCGTGCTCTGAACCACCCGGTACTGGTACCGGGTGTTTCAAAGCAGACACCTCGGTGTTGCGGGATTGCCTATTCTCTTCGTCCGCAAGGTGCCATGGTCCTTGCGCCCGTAGAGAGTATGCAAACCTGCAACACTGAGGTGTCTGCTCTGAAACACATGGTACAGTTTTCTTAGTTTGTATTGTTATCCGACTAATAGCGCAACGTTTCTGTGTACTTGTAGCATACTGTCCATATTTTCACTAAGCTTCGGACGAGACTTTTGATAACATCTATTCTCATGCCCATGGGCAACTACATGACCTTGGTCACTCACTTGAGATCAATTCTCGATTCTTTGGACAAAGATACTAACACTCTAAGGAAAACGGACATTAGTGGTGCGGATAAAATGAACTTTAAATCCATTGAAAATATGACAAGTGAGGCGGTCCTCCAGGCCCTTAGAGAACAGGAGGAGAACCGTGCCGGAGTGGTTCTTGACGACGATGCAGGGCATCATTTCGGCGTTCCTTGCCATAAACACGACGCCAATCCAGCGCGTCTTCCTCATGTGACGGGTCGTGTTCTTCCTCAGGAAGAGGCTGTCGCTTCAAGAAGAGGGCTACGACTTGCAGGACCACTTCATAACGAACAACGCCTTCCTGTGCATCGAGGTCAATGCCCACAACCTTGTAACCGGCATGCGGCAACTTAGAGACCGACGCCATCAAGATTTATTTATGCCTTTCTTGTGGAGTAGCCAACCCTGGGAGGCATAGTTCAGGGATGCTAGGTCGCTGACCAACCAACTCCACAGTTGTAAATTTTAGGACCCTGGAGCTTCTGCGACGCCAGGGGCGGATAGAGCTCCAGGCTTACGTAGCGAACCAGATCGGTGGCGAGTTTTCTTTCATCAGGTAAATGCCATAAAAAATTACTGAGCGTCTGCTGAAGTCCTTACATTAATCTGGTCACCCCCCCCCCCCCCCCCGACTCCCGTAGAGCCGTTGAATCATGTGTTCTTTACTTATTGTGATTCACACCCTGCCATTAATTTCCAGAGAGACTCCTAGGCAAGGAGCCAGAGTTTCCTTCCGGGAGGGAGTGCGCGTGATTGAATTGCCGGCTGACGATGCGATAATCGCCAATGTCAAGGCAGCCTACAAGTCTGCTGTTGAGGTGGCACATTATCTCGGCATCGAGCTCCACGAAGACCTGATGGGCTTGGAGGCACCCGACTGCTTATATTCTGAGAAGATCGACATCTCTGAGGAGGCGGAGACAGATGTAGACAACGAGCCAGAGGTAAATTACCACGGCGATGGCCCCTACCGGGTGGGTGTTCCGCGCCGTCTTTTTAAAATGCTTATACTGTACCGGATTCACGCTTGCGGTCAGACTTGCCTACCGTCGCTCGCCAGGGCGCCTTACGGTGCCGTGCAAATATGCAACCCGTTGGCACGTAAAAATCCGGTACGGTATAAGCATTTAAACAAGACGGCGCGGAGCACCCACCCTGTATCGCACAGCCTTTTTTTTTCTTACTTATTTACAGGCAAATTTTAATAATTATTCTGTCATTGTTTGGGCAGTCTCATATCCCGAGAAGCTGGACCCTCATGATGTGGCGCTTCTCCGTATGGCGGAGAGGGAAGCCCCACATAAAGGCCATGGTCCAGGAGGCGGTGAACTCCCGGCTCAGGCGCTGCACCCCAAGTCACCCTTCGCGCTCTATCGCACTCCTGGTGGGGCCGAGGTGCTAGTGCGCAAGACCACTTTCTGCTGGAGGCTAGGATCGGGTATCAAAAAGATAAGTGCTGACCGTGTGCAGCGCTACATGGCTGGGCACGAAAATCCCGACCAACCATCACGCCGCTTCCAGGCCGTAGTCAATAATTTCGGCAAGGTTATGAATCAGTCTGGTGAGTTGGTTCGTGGTTGAGTGATTGGGCCTGCAGCCGAATTGGTGGTCAGGAATTGGTTGTGGTTGAGCTTAAAGAAGTTTTCGAACAAACGCGTTGGCATCGGGTCTGAAACCACTCGATTTTAACTATCAGATCTTAGTCCGAGCGCTAAGAAACTCACCGTGTGCGTCACTGTTTGTGTCGTCCCTAGCGGCACCAGCTGTAGCTCCCACAACAGGAAGACGGCGGTGTGATGGTTGCGCGACTCAGAGTGAAAACAACTTCCTACAGATGGCACTATACCCTGTTTACCTGTGACGTACCGTTTACCCGCTAGGGGGGTTCAAGATCATGAGCAAATCACTGTACCCTCTACCCTACCACTTCTTTAAAACGGACACGAAAATAGTCTATGCCTACCGATAAATAGTTGGCTGAGTGGTTAGCACCAAAGCCTATTACCCCACTCACCGAAAAAGCTTCATTCTGTTTGTTTGTCCGTCTGTTTGTCAGTCTGTACACGATAACTCAAGAAGGATTTGAGATAGCGATCTGGGAATTTCAGGGTAGTTTTATATCAGAAAAAAAAAACAACGGATCAACCTCGAAGATGAGCATTCTACCCCAAAAATTGACTTCAAATATCAAAACCACAGGTTGCCAATTTTTTTTATCAAATATTGATTTATAGGTTTCTAACGAGTAACTCTTTAAAGTAGCAGTCTCTAGAAGAAAATTTCGTCCTTTTTGCCCTATAGTGTACCGTTTGGGTGCTAGAGGGCATTTATTGACGAAAATAAGGCGAAAATGGTCAAATGGTCTATTAAATCGTAACAAGCGAAGCCATCTTCACTTCGCTCCGCAGGCAACTCCGTTCGGCAGGGGCCGGGCCTGCTTGGCCTTCTAGCGGCGTTTTCAGTCACTACAGTATAAAACCTCCGTAGATGCACAACAATCGGGACCAAGGTCTTGCAAACGGTACCCTATTGATGACAAACTTTTCTGGTGTGTTATCAGATGTGATACATTTGTGGTAGTATGATACGAGGGGGCCACCACTTCGATTGAGGATGTACACAGGATTACGTGATTACAGGGATTACACGTCAATTTTGAATGATTACACGTGAGTTACGTTGAATTTTAGGCTCTAAAACAATCAAATTTGGACAATTAGGTAAAATTTAGTGATGTTTTAAAATTTGGTCAAGGATTACACGGAATAGATACGGATTACGTAGGGATTACACCCTCATCTGTACACAGGATTACGCGAGTGGTGCCCCCCTCGGTATGATAGCACACTGTTTGCAAAATGTTGGCTCAGCACGTCTCAGCGGAACAGTTCTTTGTGTTGTATCGCGAAGCCTGTTACGCGAGAGGTGGTCTGGCGTCCCAAAACTAAAAGGAAACAGGGAGATCGCATGTGATTGGCTGAGCGATTAGCGAAGCCTATTACTCCGTCTGGTCGGAAAAAACTTTTTCTGTCTGTCTGTCTGTCTGTGTGTGTGTCTGTCTGTCTGTCTGTCTGTCTGTCCGCACGATAACTCGAGAACGAAGTGAGTGAGCGACCTGGGATTTTCAGGGTAGTTTTGTGCCATCAAAAGACAGGTCGAGTTCAAAGATAAGCATTCTAGCATTCAAGCAAAAAAAAAAAATTAAAAATCAAAAACAACGGGTCCGAAAAATGACGTTTTTTAAAAATATTTTTATATGGTTTCATAGGGGGCAATTCATCAAAGTAGAGCCCTTTGGGCGAAAATTTTGTCCGTTTTGCTCTACATCAAACCGTTGAGGCGCTAGAGGGTATTTGTGACGAAAAGAAGCGATAAAATGTACAACCCTGCATGCTTAGTCGAAGTGATGGGCCGTAGGCCCGTATCTTTCGGTACAAATTGCCACTACCCGACACGGGTGTCAGCGCCGCAGGCCAAGGTAGATGTATGCCAGGCGCGTCGCAGCGTAACAGTGTTTCGTGAGATATCGCGAAGCCTGTTACGCGAGACGTGGTCTGGCGTACATCTACCTTGTTACTTGCTTGAGCAGAATTTAGTGGGGCTTGACTGAAACGGAAAGGTACTGTCTGGTGCCAGTTAATTCCAAGCGATACCGCGAACAAGTTTTAAGCAGGATGTTGCTCCCTTATATTTTGGGCTTGTACTCGCAGGCACCACGCACGCTCGACAGGCAGTATACCAGTATGCTCGGACCGACAGCATTTCTTTTAGGTAAGATTTCCAAAAGATTTCGCTCCACCGGTCCTTCACCATCCGTGCGGCACCAATATTAACCAATAGATCATTTTAGTTTTTGTGAAAAAAGAAAAAAAAACTAATCGAGAAACAGTTTGTTTGTCCCTATTGCAAAGCACGCACGTCACTCCAGCGCTGGCGAAACCACGCAACTCCGCGGAGCGTCCGTCAAAGCACGCACAGCGGCCCGTTGCTTGCGGAACCACACAAAGTTCTTAGGCGCTGGCGAAACACGTATCGATGTTTTTCAAAAAAAAAAAAAAAATGAGATAACTGTATATTCTGAAAGAGGGAAACGTCCTCTTTTTTAAGGTATAGGTCTGGAAAATCACCCAAAATATCGAGTTGCGTGGTTTCGCCAGCGCCTAAGAACTGTGCAGGGTTTTGCCAACGCCGGACCGCTGTGCGTGCTTTGACGGAGGCTCCGTGGAGTTGTGTGGTTTCGCCAGCGCCGGAGCGCCGTGCGTGCTTTGCAATAAAGAATTCCGGGAAATCTGAAATGCAGAAGAATGCGGGGAACAAGAAAACGGAAGTCACCGTGTTCGATCATAGCGATTTCCGTTTTCTTGTTCCCCGCATTCTTCTGCATTTCAGCTTTACCGGAATGGTTTATTAGGGACAAGCGAGTTGGGCGAGGGGCAAAGAGGGACGGGGTCGATTAGAAGACAGTGCTTCTTCGGTTCATTATTCTTTTCTTCTTCACATCACCTAACCTGAAATGGTCTATCAAAATACTTCGGGCAATGGAAAGGAGCAGGAGTGGATAGGATAACTTGCTGCTGGCTCCTGGCATCTATAGTGTAATTCGGAACGGAGGAAGAAGAAAGACGGCAAGAACGTTGATTGGTCGAGAGATTCCCGCCTCTACCTCACACCAGTCGGTGGGGTACAGGCTCGACATTCAACCCTCTCTTTTTCTTCCTCCGTTAGCCGAAAAACACCATGTGTGCGCAGAGGGCAGCCCGCTCCGCTCTGCTGTTCCTTTCGTGTGCTGCGTCAACTTATTACTGAAGTTTAGCTTGATACCAAATTTTACTCAAACCAACGTTATTATAGCTTTGAGTGCGAGCTGGCAGCGGGAAAACAATTTTTGTTTGCACGATTGCGCTAGCGATCTGAAAGTTAAAGGGTCGATTTGTACAGTAAGGTGCTCTAGGCCATCCAAACCGGAGGGGAAGGGGGGGGGGGGAGGCAAATTCACTGATTGGTCGAGCTGATCACGTGCCTTTACGGCCTTTCAGGAATAGGAAACTGTCAGGCCAGTTCCGAGCTCCCCTCCATATTTGAAAGGTTAGGATCAGACCAATCTTCCAATGTAAATTCTCAAACTGAATGGTCGGCAACAGATAGATCAAAGGAATTGTTCTTTCCCCTACCGTTTTACACTGTAAAAATTCTTTGTCACACTGACGAAAATTCCATGGATAATTTTAAGGAGAGGGGAGTCGTCATGGGTGTTTTCGTCACATGATAAGGGTTTTCTCGTCACGTCATACAGAGTGGCCGCTCTGCCCCGTTGTTTTTAGCCCGCCCTTCTGCTTTGAAAAAGCTATCCAGCGGGTTTATGCAAACGACCTCGTGTGCGTCTGTCTGTGAGTCTGTGTGTCTGTCTGTTCCACTAGAAGGAGATGTGCTAGAGACTTGAAATTTTCATGATGTCTTAAGGTCGCCTCCTAGAGAACGAACGAAACGCCTACGGCAAATCCTGGCAACCACCCCTAAGAGTGTGAATGGGGGTATCCAAGGTTCAAAAATTCTCCCCAATAGTTTTTATTGTGTTTTTCAAAGGAGTAACTAGTCAGAGTAGAGCCCTTCAAACGAAGATTTCGTCCGTTTCGCTCTATCTCTAACCGTTTAGGCGCTAGAGGGTCTTGTTTGACGAAAATAAGCTATAAATTGCCATAGTGAACAATAAGTTATAGAAAAATGTCTAAAAACCGCAAAATAGAAAGGAAACTTTCCCCCCGCCCCCAAAAAACCTTTTCTAAGCAGAAGGGTGGATTGTAGTCGCGGTGCTTCACCGTTACATCCCTTTCTCGTGTCTTCGCGGGGCAAACTCAAAGACGACGGGTTTAAGCGGGCCGAAGGCCCGCTACATCATTTGATGATGTTCTTCAGCAAATCACGCGACAGCAATGATCGGGCCGCGGGCCCGACCATCGCCGCCGGCAGGCTTAGCTCCGCCGGCAACTCCGTTCGGCAGGGACCCACACGGAAAAAAGACGTCTATTAGATGTCTAATATGCATCTTTCTCTAGACCCCCAAGGGTCTATTAGACGTTTAATCGTGTCTACCACTAGACGTCTATAATTGATCGATTGTCCACATTTACAACATCTATTAGACGTCTTTTTGTCGATGTTGAATAGATATCTACTGACAAGTATTTTACGACAAAATTTAAAAATTATAACTGTTCGCGAGCGAACTGACTACTCCCTCATGGCTCTGTGTTCTCCTTGGTTATCTTTGGACGTTCGAATCTACCACCAGTGCTGGGATTAGAACCCTCAACCTTTGGGTTCGAGAGCGCGAACGCTACCCCTCACCCGTCGGTTGCTTCTAGGAGGAGCTGTGTTGGAAGATGGTATCTTTCTACAGAGATGACTAGACGGCTACGCATATCTATAGATTGTCTACTTCTATACGGTGCATGAGAAATGACTCGGAGAGTTTGCTAGACCTTAGTGTCTTTTGGTAGATAGTAGGAAGATAGTCAATAGACGTCTAGAACTTACTGGTTTTAAGACGTAGACCTTTAAGACGTAGCAAAGATATCTACTAGACGTATCCGTTGCATTACAGGTAGACCTAGACGTCATAGACTGGTGGCAGATGATCTATAGATATCTTCATATCGACAGAAGTATCATAGATCAGATATACAACCTCAAGACCGCCTATCGATGTCTACGGTATATCTATCAGTAGATATAGACAATTTGTACGTATTTTAGATGCTCTATTGATGTCTATAGATGTCTGTAGACCGAATAGACGAACGGTAGACCATCTACCATCATCTATAGATGTCTATTTTCCGTGTGGGGACCGGGCCTGCTTGTTTAAATGTAGACTAGCCCGCCCGCAGACGGGGCCGGTTGAGAAGCTCGTTGGAGGTGCGCAGCCAGCGTGCGCTGGTTGCGCACCTGCCTCTCCCGCCCCCTCCCCGTCCCCGCTCCATACCGACACCAACAGACTCTCCACCACTACCCTTTGCAACTGCGCAACCTACCCCCGCGTCGTCGCGAGGTGCCCTGCGTCGACCTCCGCGGTCCACGCAACCCCTCGCGGCCACCCTCGCTGTCCGCGTAACCCGAGGGGCCTCAACTTTCTTGTAGGATGTACGCCAAAATGCCAAGATTGCCAGATTGCTTGACAAATATTTTGCTTAGAGGGCATAAGCCGCCTGTGACTAGGCAAAACGCACTAATGTCACCCTGAATGTAGACAAAAAGCATGGCTTTTGCAGCCGATTACCTAGAGATTGCCGAAGATTTTAGCAGATTGCCGGGTTAGGTGTACACCAGATTGCCGGAGTTGACGCCCCCGCGGCGTAACCCCTCGTGGCCACCTCCACTAGGCCGTTTCATTTTGGAGGATCAGGAGTTCGATCATGTCGGAACGCATTTAAAACTAGCTATATGTACGCCAGACCACGTCTCGCGTAACAGGCTTCGCGATATCTCACGAAACACTGTTACGCTGCGACGCGCCTGGCGCACATATAGCTAGGCCTGCGGCGCGGACACCCGAGACGAGCTAATGGGATGGTATACGGGAACAGGGCGTTCCGGCCCAAAAATTTGACATACTGACAGCATTTGTCGGGGACATATTACTCAAAAATCACGGACATGAAACGTCTGCTGTTCGATAAAGGTTTTCATTAAAAGTTCGAATTCGGAAAGAATGTTATGTAAAAATCAACGTTTTAGTGATACTAGATAATCTAGGGACCCTTAAGCCTAAAAGAGGGTGTGGTTCGACCCGTAATGTGTGGTTTAAGTATTACTCCCTTTACTATTCTGTGACATAAAGCCTTTTTAGCGATTTAATAGACGATTTTGTCTTTTTCACGTTGTTTTCGCCAAGAAATGCTCCATAGCGCCAAAACGGTACAAGATAGAGCGAAACAGACGAAATTTTCGGTCGTAGGGTTCTACTTTCTCGAGTTACCCCTTAGGAG
>NW_026267474.1:15841-18648 GCF_000697945.3 Frankliniella occidentalis
CCCATAAAAAAAATATTTGAAAAAAATAAATATTTGCAACCTTTGGTTTTTGATTTTTTAAAAAGTCAATTTTTAAACTAGAAGGCTCATCTTC
Source organism: Frankliniella occidentalis (assembly GCF_000697945.3). Taxonomy (NCBI): domain Eukaryota; kingdom Metazoa; phylum Arthropoda; class Insecta; order Thysanoptera; family Thripidae; genus Frankliniella; species Frankliniella occidentalis. The sequence goes on from NW_026267474.1 coordinate 15,936, forward strand.
GAACTCGACCTGTCTTTTTGTAATACAAAACGACCCTGAAATTCCCAGATCGCTATCTCAATTCCTTCTCGAGCTATCGTGCGGACAGACAGACAAACAAACAGACAGACAAACAGAATGAAACTTTTCCGGTCAGTGGAGTAATGGGCTTCGCTAATCGCTCAGCCAATCAAATCTACACTTCAGAACACACTCAGTGAGGTGCCACACTTGATGTTCTACCCAAGGGTCCGTGGCCAGGTGGGGCCTTTATATAGCAAAATTCTGCTAAAAACGCCTAGAAGTTCCATTATTTAGGAGCTCTTCGCGGTTAAATGTCCAAATTTGTCCAAATTAGTAAACAGAACGCTCCTTTTGGTCTGGTCCGATGTCGCCACGCGTTCAAATTGCTGAGGGCTGGTTCAGGGGGACTCGGGGCGATGTTCGGAATAACATGAAGTCGTTAAATCGCTTACCGAGCAACAAGCAGTCCCACTTTTAGTTTAGGCAATTTTAGTATTTTGTAGCAAATACGGGGTGGCCGCTCTGCCCCGTTGTTTTTAGCCCACCCTTCTGCTTTGAAAAAGCTATCCAGCGGGCTTCTGCAAACGACCCCGTGTGTGTCTGTCTGTGAGTCTGTGTGTCTGTCTGTCTGTTTCACTAGAAGGAGATGTGCTAGAGACTTGAAATTTTTCAGGATATATTAAGGTCGCCTCCTAGAGAACGAAACGCCTACGGCAAATCCTGGCAACTACCCCTAAGAGTCTGAATGAGGGTATCCAAGGTTCAAAAATTCTCTCAAGGAGTAGCTTGTCAATGTAGAGCCCTCTGGGTGAAAATTTCGTCCGTTTGGCTCGATGTCTAACCGTTTAGGCGCTAGAGCGTCTTTTTTTTTCCTCGAAAATAAGCTAAAAATTGCCATAGTGAACAAACCGTTTGCGGAAGGGCATGCCTGCTTGTTTATAGTTGTTCCGCCCATTGGGGTTCAAAAAAGTCCACGAAAATCGATAGAGCACTCTCAAAAACATTCTAGGGCAGCCCCGATTTTTGTGTCACCTCTGCAATAATAAAACAAGTGTTTAAGTGGCTCAACACTTGTAAGTGTGCAACCGCAAGTTCAATACTTGTGTCACCTCTGCAATAATAAAACAAGTGTTTAAGTGGCTCAACACTTGTAAGTGTGCAACCGCAAGTTCAATACTTGAACCGCAAGTTCAATACTTGCATGTGATCAATTCAGTAGTAACACAATTCCAAGTGTTCAACTCGGTATTTGTGCACTTGTAGGTGTGCAACTCCTCTGTTGAATACTTTCCCCAAAAGTAATCGCCTGATGTAGAGAAGTGTACAACAGGGGAGTTGAACACTTACAAGTGCACAAAGACCGAGTTTAACACTTGCAAGTGTACTATTTCGGAATTGAACACTTGCAAGTATTGAACTTGCGGTTGCACACTTACAAGTGTTGAGCAGTTGAACACTTGTTTTATTATTGAAGAGGTGACACAAAAATCGGGGCTGCCCTAGGATGTTTTTGAGAGTGCTCTATCGATTTTCGTGGACATTTTTGAACCCCAATGGGCGGAACAACTATAAACTAGGTAGATGTACGCCAGACCACGTCTCGCGTTACAGGCTTCGCGATATCTCACGAAACACTGTTACGCTGCGACGCGCCTGGCATACATCTACCTAGGCCTGCGGCGCTGACACCCGAGTCGGGCAAAAGGCAGAGTCGTTGGTAGGCCTTCGGCTCCAAAGGGCACAACTTTTACCCCCATGATTTTATTTTGACGAGTTGCCCCACCAGAGACCATCAAATATCTGAGAAACAACATTAAAATGGTTTGCGGTCATTTTCGTGCGGAAATCGCCCTCTGGCGACTTAACGGTTAGAGATAGAGCCAAAGAGACAAAATTTTGGCCCATAGGGTTCTACTTTGGCGAGTTACGTCTAAGAAAGATGTAAAAAAAATTAAAAGTAATATTTTGGGGTTTTCGTTTTTGATTTTTTTGACAGGTCAATTTTTAAGCTTGAGGGCTCAAAATCAATACAGTTCTTGCTTTTTACGCTACAAAGCTACGCTAAAAATGTCAGGTACCTAGCTCAACCCGTTCTCGAGTTATCGTGTTTACAGACAAACAGACAGACAGACACACAGACAGACAGACAGACAGACAGACGCGAAACTTTTTGATCATCACTGGAGTAATAGGCTTCGCTAATCGCTCAGCCAAGAAGCAGGCATGCCCTTCCGCAAACGGTTTGTTCACTATGGCCATTTTATAGCTTATTTTCGAGGGAAAAAAAAGACCCTCTATCGCCTAAACGGTTAGAGATAGAGCCAAAGTACTAGGTAGATGTACGCCAGACCACGTCTCGCGTAACAGGCTTCGCGATATCTCACGAAACACTGTTACGCTGCGACGTGCCTGGCATACATCTACCTAGGCCTGCGGCGCTGACACCCAAGTCGGACGAAAGGCAGAGTCGTAGATAGGCTTTTGGCTCCAAAAGACACAAATTTTACCCCCAGGATTTTATTTTGACCAGTTGCCCCACCAGAGACTGTCAAATAAATATCTGAGAAACAACATTAAAATGGTTTGGGGTCATTTTCGTGTGGATATCGCCCTCTTGCCACTAAACGGTTAGAGATAGAGCCAAACGGACAAAATTTCGGCCCTACGGGCTCTACTTAGACGAGTTACGTCTAAGAACTATGTAAAAAAT
>NW_026267474.1:19368-22551 GCF_000697945.3 Frankliniella occidentalis
TACCTAGCTCAACCCGTTCTCGAGTTATCGTGTTTACAGACAAACAGACAGACAGACGGACAGACAGACAGACACGAAACTTTTCGATCATCACTGGAGTAATAGGCTTCGCTATCGCTCAGCCAACAAGTGTAAAGCAGTTGAATACTTGGTTTATTAGTGTTCTGTACAGGCACCATGATCTATGCGTCACAAAATCGGCGATTTCAAATCACTGTGCGGCGGCGAGAATTTTCAAAATTTGACTGAATTGCTATTGTGAATTTGGAAAAGTCCCTTAATGAGTTACATCTTATTCATCTGCTTACATTTCTGATGATTTAAATTATTCTTTATTCAGTGCTGGCAGTAGGGGGCCGTGCTGGTGCGTGTGGTGTATTCCAATTTCAATGCGCCAACGCCAACAGCGCTTGTCTGGACATCTCATCGAAATGTGATGGCGAGAATAACTGCGGCGACGGGTCAGATGAGCTGCCGTGCAAAGGTAATGACTATTGTTGCTTTACCTTACTGAAAGTTATTTTCAAGAAAGAGGTGAGAGTGCAATGATAATAACAGTGTTCAATATCACTACTACAACGTAGACGAGGGGTCCCGGCTAAGCGTCCCGCGGTCTACTTTGTTGTCATTCGCTCTCTTACTCCTCTGGGCCACCTATAAGACTGTCTCTTTCGCGCGGACTAGTGCTGTGGCTATCGGTCCTGAACGACAAAGACGGACATCCGCGAACGCATTCAGGGGCGGATTAAGGGGGTGGGTGGGTTGCGCCCCCCCCCCCCGCGATTTGCGCTACAAAACCCCTGAATGTAGGCAACTGACAGTGACAATGATGAAACTCAAATATTGCCTCCCGCACCTTTTAATTGGTCTTTTGTTTGCTCTTCTAGTGTGTTGTACTCATATTTTACATCCAGTCATCCCCATTTTATGCGTTTAAGTATGACTGCAATAAATAACTTGTTTTTCACCCCGACACTGCTCCACAGATGCCCAATACCTCATAAAGTACAGTTCTAAATTAACCCCTTACTACAAATTTCTTCGTTAGGTTATTACAACGCGTTACCTGTACCTAAAAGTTATTTAACAAAGGTCAGACCTAATAAAGTGGATACGGAGTTCACAAGTCAGAAGGTACTAATTGAAGTATTACTAATCCGGGGTTGCAAATGCAACGACCCGCTTAGCCTCAAACGAAGCAGCACATCAAAACCTTCCTTTTCATCGAAAGAGGGATTTGAAATGACGCATTCGTGCCTGTGTGAAGGCGACACGGTATTCACACTGCAAAAGCGTGCAAGCCAACGTTCGAATTTGGAGACAGTTTTTCACGATGACATAGTAGGAGCTCTGCCGATTGCTTCGGGGAACATTAATAGTCCCCACAGAGTAGTACTGTGGGCGTAGAATTGTTACTCTACCTCTGCCCAGTTTGACGTCAGTGCAAACATTGTGCACTCCGTCGCTTTTTGAAAAAGTAGGTAAGAACGACTTCGGTCGTCTCGTGACGAAATATAGAAAAAAATTTCCACGTCGAAATTCACTCCTTGCGTTCCCTGGATATGTCACTCCAGAAATGCGATGTGCCTCATATATGACTATTCCCTTAAAATTATCGGAATTTGGCAAAGTCCGCATGAACTCAGACATTAGGAACGTACTGGAGTTCTCATTTTGACTATTAAACTGCTCTAGTCACCCACTGTTACAGTATTCTTAGGTTTTTAGTGTTGCACCAGGTAATGTTAGTGCTTTCGAGTACCTAGATGGTATAAAACCCTTTTAAGACCATATCACATAGTTGTGAAGGGCCGGGAAATCTAAATAGCACATATTCTGAAAATCACCCTCTCGTTTCTCTCCCCTCCAGCAGTTGAAACTAAATCGTTTTTTGTTATTGTTACTTTTATGCTAACAAAATCGTTAGTTAGAGGAACAATTTTTTTTCCGTGTGCAAACTCAATGAGTGGTGGGTGCCGTATATGTTCGGTATTTTAACATTCGACTGCCAGTGAATTGCCTCCAGATGCCACTGCAGTCAGCGCGTCTCCAGCTTCAGACGTTTCTGTCTTACATGAACATTTTCTGTAGACACTGACCTTTGATTTTGCGCAGAATGTTTTCATTGACGTATGTCCTCGCCGACTTCGTGCGGCATTTGTTATGGAGGGTTGGAGGGGTTGGAAGGCAGCGGTTGATTATTAACGATCGGAGCTGTCCCCACTACGACGCCTTATTGGTTGGCTATGGTGGCGTTGACATCAGTTAGGCGTCAGGCCTCGATACGGTTGAATTTCTTAACAAATGCCGCACTCAGTCGATGAGGAAATATGTAAATGAAACAGTCTTTAGGGTTGCGCTCGGATCGGCGCAGACTGCTTAGCTCCTGAAACTACCAAAACCTGAGGGTGAACCTATGTGGTCTAGTCGAGAAGGGCTGTCTGTTTATTAGTCCTGTGGGTTATTTTTTTCCAACGAAGGTTTGGACAGTTAACTTTCCTTCTCTTACCAAACAAACAATCCCCAAGATGCCGACTTTTATTTTATTTGCAGTGTCTAAAACTATACTACAGACGATGGCCACAATAACAGCTTTTCGAAATTTTCCAGTTCCGTTCACGAACTTGCAGATAGGTGATCAAGTAGATGTGGTCATCCAGCATGTGAAGAGGAATAGGGGCCTGCGATTTCTGTTGTGTGGGGGCGGCGAGTGCAACATGATCACTGTCCTCGGCGTAGATGCTGACGCCACGCTGTCCTACTATGCATACTCTGGCTGCAAGCAGTGGGGACTGCCTTGCCTCAAGGAGGAGGGAGAGGTGAGGTTTAATCTGCAGCTTATCCGTCGCCGCGCCGTCGAGCTGTGCAGTAGGGTAGCACGGCGTCCAACATGGGACACAATCCACCGTGCACTCTCTCAAACTGTCGCCTCACTAACTGCCGTGTGCGGAAAAGACAACTAAAACAAGCAAGACCTACCCTTCCAAAATGGGACGTGTGCATTTTTCAGATGTATTGATTTTTGAAGTATAAAACTGGCCTTCTCCCTATGGTTTTAGAGGAATAAAAAAATACTAGGTAGATGTAGGCCAGACCACGTCTCGCGTAACAGGCTTCGCGATATCTCACGAAACACTGTTACGCTGCGACGCGCCTGGCATACATCTACCTAGGCCTGCGGCG
>NW_026267474.1:22601-24246 GCF_000697945.3 Frankliniella occidentalis
TACTACCGAAACCGTCTTAAGGAAGTGTCCTACTCTCTACGACAGGCGACACTCGCGTCTCCACGCCGCCCCGGGCCGCGTGTGGCAGGGTGGCGAGGACACGGCTGTACGGTTTAAGGTGATCTGCTGGGCACGTATACTCAGCAGACCAACCAACGTTATTCCGTCGGCACGCGCTCGCACACCGCGGCGGCCGCACCGGGCGGCAGCCAATGACGAGGCCGACCGAATAAATCCCCCTAAGATTCTACAGGGTAGGCAACCTGCCGCACACTCCCCTTCCCCCCAGATTTCAACCAGACGAAGACCGTTTCCACTCAGTCTTCCTCATCCGAGGTAAGCAGAATTGCCACCTCCTCTCCCAGCGCCTCGGCCCCGATAGCCATATTGGCCTCGGGCCGCGCGGCGTCCTGCGCCTGCAGCGCCCCCTGCCGCGACTGAAAGTCGCGAAATCTTTCCAGAACCTCTCCCCTCTGGATATCGTCATAATAACGCCAGATCATGAAGTCCCACACGGGGTGGTCACGCTGTTGTCGGGACAAACCAATCATTAGCGGAAGTCCTCCTGCAACAAACTCTGACTGCGATCTAAGTACTGCAGGCTCCGGGTGCTCGTCCGCAGACAGCACTGGAGTCCGCAGGGCCTCCACCATAAGGTGGCGCAGCTGCTCGTCGAGGCCGGGACAACTCCCTGCTAGCTCCCGCATCCTATACTCGAACCATTCGAAAATAGGACCAGGCGGCCCCGGGAGCAAGTGAATGACATCCTCCGGGAGCAGAAAACACATGTCCACACAGTCCTTAGTAGGCTCTCCCCGCTGCAGATCAGTCCCGTCCTTCAGACAATGACTGAAAGGGCAGATCCTCTGCCAGGGGCACTCGCCTTGACGCCCGTGAGCGAGAAATATCGCCTTGCACGGGGTGAGGGCGGCCTGACGGACCATTAAGCTCATGTACGTGGACTTGGTCCCCACCCCCGCCTCGGTCGTGTCCGATAGGAAAACCGAGCATGGCATGCCCATGGGCGCGAACCGCCTGCAGGTGGGGCAGTCCCACCTGCCCATGGCCCTCCAGTCGCGCCCGCAGGAGACGCACATGCAAGTGTCCTTGCACGTGCAGCCCTCCAACAGGTAGAACCGGTGGCGCCCGAGGCCAGGACTCACCCTCGATGTGCCGTCTTCGGCTGCCCCGGGCTCCCCGTACACGCGGAGGAGGCACACTGAGCACGCCATCTGCGCGCTCCTCTTGCGCACCCCCGCAGCCTCCTCAATTGAACAGATCTCCTTCCTTAAGACCTCGACCATTGCCTCAAACTCGGACGCCGAGTGAAGCGCTTCCGAGCCAATGCTCATTCTTTCAATAAGGAGAAATTAATTAAAAGAACTCAACTTCCTAACTAACCTAGTAAAGCCGAACGTAAAGACGACTTCACCCTAACAATCGCACGAATGCGACTAAAGTTAAAAATCGGGGCCTACGAACGCAATTTCAAAAATCAACAGAGAACAAAGAAATTCTAAACACGAAAACAACAAAGTCAAAAACATAACCAGATCATGCAGCCCTTTGACTACAATTATTAGATGGAGTAGGCTGTAATTTACAAGCCTACCCCGCACCTCCACCAAAAATTAATGTTGTGCAA
>NW_026267474.1:31626-33696 GCF_000697945.3 Frankliniella occidentalis
ATACTAAGGTTTAGGGAAACGCAAACGATCCGCGTGTATCTCTACGCGAGTCAGAAGGACGCGTACGGCGACTCCAGTGCGAAGGATCCCGTGGTTCCCCGTAAGAGGCGGGATGGGAGAGGGGAGGGGTCGAGCGGTGCACGGGCCGCCCGCCCTCGCGCCGCTCCTTCAAAGGTATCAAAACCTTATTCGCACTGTAGCGCCGTGGCCAACTCGACGGGTGGCTTTCCTTTATGCTCGAATTTTCCTCAGGCCACGGCTTGGCCTCGTGGACACGATGGCGCGACCGGCCGCGGCGCCGGCCGCGGCCGCCTTTTCGCACCTGTTCATTTCCGGTCCAGGGTCACCTGGCCGTGCCCCGGCGGCGCGTGCGGGCCGACTCTCGGGCTGACAAACAAGGCAGGGCCATCCCTGCACACCTGACTTATTAAAAATCTGAAGCCTCGGCGGTCGCTTGTAGCCTGCCACCAGCGGCGTAGCTAAAACGAGGACGACTCGGTGAGGCGCCCCTTGGGTGTCGCGGGCCGCCCTGGCCCCGAGCGAGGGCCTCAGCTGGCCCGCGCGGGGCCGGCGGCTCCCAGCCTCGACCCAAGGCTCCACTACTTGAACCACGACACACACACGTAGCGATTACCAAAAGACGGAAATTAAAGTGACTGCGGCAACCAAACTAACGACGGTTGGGCAAAATGAACGGCAACGTGAATTTGGCACAACATTCCTCCCTCCTTCAAAAGCCGAAGGCACTCTTAATTTACGTCTAACATGCATAGACTTGTTTGACCCTCCCTGAAAACAATATTTTCGGGTCACATTGCATTTACACCTTCATTGACATCCATTTGACCCAATCTCTTGTACAAACAGATGCTCTGAACTTATTCTGAAAGTTTTAACAGAAACGCACATTTTCAACGGCGACAAACAATAACATTGTCTAACCATTTAACTGAACAATTCGAGGCGTCGTGCAAAGTAACATAACAGGTTATTTCACTCTCTACCCTTGCGAAAATAATCAGTCCATGGTTTGAGGGATCATTCTCATCCCTATCGAGCGTCCTGCTCTGCTCCGAATACACACTTAATCCTTAGGATGTGAAGACGGTGCGTCCTCGACGTCCTTGGTGACGGCGGCGGTCCGGGTGGGGCGGAGCCAGTCTCGCACCCCGCCGCAATGTTGACCGCGCCCGGTCACTTCTTGATGGTCGTGGTGGGCAGCTCCGTGTGCGTTCGTCCTAAGATAGGACCGTCTGTCGTCCAGCTCCGAGGCCCTCCAGGCCCTGGAGAACGACCGTGGTTCTGTGCGCCCCCAGGCGCTCACACGACCCACGTTGGCGATGAGCAGCCTCCCGGCGGCTCGAGGACTGGCACGGCCGGGCGGCTTCGCTGCTCGGACCTTCCTTCTGGTATTGCAGATTCTCGGGCCGATTTCCACTCGTACCAACTTCTAATCTACTCCCTAACTAACGTCCTAAAATGCGATATGAGTTAAAATTTGCACCACTAGAGTGGTGTTTTATTTAAGCTCGCGAACGTTGACGTTGTGAATCACAGAGGTATCGACCTCTACAAAAGCACAGGGCGAAGAGCTACCTCCACCCCCGTGTCTCGCGTCCAAAAGTTCTAACTTATTTCGCAACGCACTTATCTGCATAACCGATCGAACTGATAAGTCGGTACGATTGGTCATGCCGCGCCTCGGCCCTTGTCGTCCTGCTGAGGACTCGCCCCAGGGGCGAGCCCAAAGGCAGGCGCTTCCGGCCTGGACCACAAGACTTCCCACCTAGGACACTTGTCGTTCACATGACGATAACGTTACGCCCCCAAAGTGCCACAAAATCTGGCCAAAAGTATTATTTTAGGATCCAACCTTCGCAATTACCTGGCTAACAAGAGCCACAAGAAAGGATCCATAAACAAAGACTTTACGTTGGATGGGGGGGGGTTGGGCTTGGGCACCTTTTTACTTGAAATCTCTTGCTCTTCACTTAGCAGGAAATATATTTTTGACAAAGTACCTCGCAATGCCTTTATGGTCTTTTGTTGCTCAGGAGCAACATCTTCTGT
>NW_026267474.1:33746-35460 GCF_000697945.3 Frankliniella occidentalis
ACAAAACAAGCATTTTTGTAGGATCTCCTCAACAGTAACTCGTGCTATTCGATCTCTACGGACTAGAATTGAGTCCGTTTGGCTCTATCTCTCACCGTTCGAGCGATGGTGGTGGATTTTCGATAAAAAAAAAATACCCAGAAAATGACCACGCTGTACATAAAGACGTACAAGAAGGCCTCAAATCAAATCGAAAAAATTACAGGGGAAGGAAGCACCGTCCAAAACAGCACATTCTAAATCTAAAGCAGTCCTTGAAATTGCAGTATCTTTAATAGTTTCAGAGCTAGAGGCCGATATACAAACTGAAAAGTGCGGTTGTTAATTTTTTGATTCATTTTCAAAGCAGATTGGTAGAGTGTACTCACGCTGTGCTGTCGCACCGTTACAGTCTTTTCTCATGTGCAAGGAGCTAATCTTAAGGGACGCAGACCCTCCCCGAAAACCTATCTTTGTTTGAAACATGCATAGTGACTTATAGGTCGGCCCATGGGCCCGACAAAACGCCGCTGGCAGGCAAAGCACGCCTGGTCCCTGTCGAACGGACTGAGGCAGGCAACTTCGTTTGGTGGAGGGGCGGGCCTGCTTGTTCTATATAATTTAATTTTACTTCTTACTTCCGGCCTCCCGAGTGAACAACTGAAGTACCCTATTCTGACTGGGCATTATAATTTTGTGCACTCAGAATTTTCCACCGACCGCCCAGGAGCTCCCGACTCGAGAAGTTACATTTCGGGCGGCTCTTAATGCCACAACGCTTAGTCTGTGGCCTCGCGGATACCCTGGTCGCGCCGTGTCCGTACCGTCAGTTGGTGTGTCGGGCAGGAACCTAGGACAACTTAGAGTGAGGCCTCTAGTCTGGTTCAGTGACCCGATCGTTGTGTTCCGAAAGGGTACGTATAACTCGTAATAAGTTTTCGTCCGATCTCTGAAGTAAAAACATGTGCAGCTTCACTGTGAGAAAAACAACGGAAAAAAAACGGACAACGGAGGTAATGATTTTCCAAAACGTGTCCGCACCCTAAATTTCATTTCACGGTCAAACCTGCCTATTGGTCATTTTTGTGGCCATTGAATTTTTGTTTCCTACCCTTCGATCCAATCAAAGATATCAAAAGCAAACCGTCAGAATATCGTAAGTTTTAATTTATAAAAATTGATATTGTTGAACTTTTTTTACCCCCCCAAAATAATTATATTAATAAGTTCCTTTTTAAAAAAATAGATAATGGAAAGGGACCATAGAGGAAGTTGCAAACCAAGTATGGTGACAATTTTTGCTATGAGAGTAGCGGAATTTTTCTAAATTCTTCTTATATCTTTTATCTTTGATACTAAGGCATGAAATGATGTGCATACCATATGGCTGCCTAAAATATAGCAAGACTTATTGCACAGCAGAATGGCTACGTGTTTTGTGTGAATAGTTGCAGGTCCGACAATAGTGAAAAGGGACTAATTACATTTACTTCATGTGTGGTAGTATCACCAAGCTGCGATCGTTACTTCTGCTTAGCCGTATTTGAGCCGGTCTGTGCCACCTTTAGAGGACTTCTTAGAACATTCGGCAATGACTGCGAACTGCGAAGATACATCTGCGCGAGCGGAGAAGGTAAGCGTAGTCGGGAAAGGAATGGCTGACACAAAAAAACATAGCCTCATACATTTAAGGCCACTTCCTGTTGTGTGGGGGCGGCGAGTGCAACATGATCAC
>NW_026267474.1:35510-39026 GCF_000697945.3 Frankliniella occidentalis
AGAGGGGAGGGGTCGAGCGGTGCACGGGCCGCCCGCCCTCGCGCCGCTCCTTCAAAGGTATCAAAACCTTATTCGCACTGTAGCGCCGTGGCCAAATCGACGGGTGGCTTTCCTTTATGCTCGAATTTTCCTCAGGCCACGGCTTGGCCTCGTGGACACGATGGCGCGACCGGCCGCGGCGCCGGCCGCGGCCGCCTTTTCGCACCTGTTCATTTCCGGTCCAGGGTCACCTGGCCGTGCCCCGGCGGCGCGTGCGGGCCGACTCTCGGGCTGACAAACAAGGCAGGGCCATCCCTGCACACCTGACTTATTAAAATCTGAAGCCTCGGCGGTCGCTTGTAGCCTGCCACCAGCGGCGTAGCTAAAACGAGGACGACTCGGTGAGGCGCCCCTTGGGTGTCGCGGGCCGCCCTGGCCCCGAGGGCCTCAGCTGGCCCGCGCGGGGCCGGCGGCTCCCAGCCTCGACCCAAGGCTCCACTACTTGAACCACGACACACACACGTAGCGATTACCAAAAGACGGAAATTAAAGTGACTGCGGCAACCAAACTAACGACGGTTGGGCAAAATGAACGGCAACGTGAATTTGGCACAACACATGGCAGGCATGGCGTTCAGTTTGGCTAACGCTCAGTTTGACTAATTTTTATTTAGTCATACACTTTTTTCATACTATGCCGGTTTACCTAACGTTTCGCTAACGTCCAGTCCAGCCTTGCATAAGTTTGACAAATGCTCAGTTAAACTAACGGGCAGTTCGACTAACGTGCTGATGCCCTAATGTCCAGTCGCTGTCACGCTCAGTTAGGCTAATGTTCAGTTAGGCTAACGTGCAGTTAGCGTGTGTTGTGTGCGGAAACTTTGAGGTGTTCTACCATATTTTTTTTCTCCTACCCAGATTTTTCCATCGAAAGGCCAGCCTTACAATGGTGCTATGGAGGTAACATGAATGGTATTTAAACGCCTCACTAGAAACTTGGGTGACGTATTATGAGTTCAGGTTACTGGGGATTTGTAATTATAACACCCTTCTAAAGTTCATGATTCACTTGACTTGAATACTTGAAATAATGCGTCTGCTCTGAGAGAGATCTGAGAGAGACAGAGAGAGCGAGATTGAGAGAAAGAGAATAACCGGAACAAGAAATACATGGTAACCACCCTTATGAAAATAAATCATTCCGAAACTAGCCCGAAGACCGGACAGTCTACGGAATAGCCCGGACTCCTCCGAAATATATCCGAAAAGGAGAGAAATCAGCAAGATTCTGGAACTGTCCGAAGCGCGCAACCGGGCGGCTTTCGGGCCAGTCCGAGATACGGGCAGTCCGAAATAAGTCCGAAGGTCAGGCTGAGAGATTCCCCCCCCCCTACCAATCCAACCCCCTCCACGTAATGCGAAATAGAGTATCTTGTGGCACTATATCAAATGTTCAACCAGTGACGCACCCATAACAGTGATCAGAAAAACCTACACTGTTAAATTCAAAGCATCACTTTGCAATCGATTCTTCGTTACAAAGGATCTAATTACTTCGCAGTTCTGCAAAGCATTGCCTTGCAGGAATAAAGCATTTCGGTAAAGCTGAAATGCAGAAGAATGCAGAGAAGCAGAAAACGGAAGTCACCATGTTCAGGCATAGCGATTTTGCGTTTTCTTCTGACCCGTATTCTTCTGCTTTTCAGCTTTACCGGAATGCTTTATTTAACTGTGTATGCACGCGTGTGTGACTTCGATGGTTTTCACCAGATGACCTGAACACTTCCATGTGCCATGCATGCGGCCAGGCCAGGAGGCTACAGACACGAGAAACACAAAAGTGCATGTTTACGTACAGTTGATGCACCATGATAGAAGCTATTCACACAAATATAGTAGGAAAAGATGTTCAGTCATTAATTACCAAATAGAAAAATTACATATTACCCCCCTTCCGCCCCCCCCCCCTTGTTTTCTCGAGCACCTACATAAACGTTTTATGAGGTGTAGAGAAATGTGTCAGCTGGTTAACCTTTAGTGCTACTTTCCTTGACGAAGCTACAAAGGTCTGCTTATTTGTACACGACAAAACCATAACACTGTCAAAAACAAGCAGGCCCGCCCTTCCGCCAAAAGGAGTTGCCAGCTCCGCTTGGCTGCACCGGCAACTGTGTTCGGCAGGGGCCAGGCATGCTTGGCCTGCCTGCGGCCGATGGTTGGGCCTGCGCTAGAGACCCGCAACGAGTGAGCTACGCGAGCAGCGCGCTGGAGCCGCGCGCTGCGAGCTATTTTGCTCATAGGGCCGCGCGCCTCCATGGCGGAGACAGCCTAGCTTTTCGGAGGCCCCCCTGGCGCTGCTCGCACTGCTCGTGCGAGCAAATTTGCTCGCAGGCCCGGCTCATTGCTACAGCATGCAGGTTCCCCTGCTCGCCGTCGCCTGCGCCTGCAGCGCCAGCGCGCACACAAGCCACGAGCTAAATAGCTCGCAGTCACATGCGCGAGCCAAGCAGAGCCGAGCAAGGAAATCGCGCGGTCCACGAGCAAAATAGCTCGCAGCGCGCGGCTCTAGCGCCTTGCTCGCGTAGCTCACTCGTTGCGGGTCTCTAGCATGCGGCCCGACCATTTCAGCCACGCTATTTACTGAAGAACACAATCAAAAGCTGTTGCGGGACTTCGGCCCGCTCAAGCCCGTCACACTGTATCAGGGACGGATATACTCACCGGCTCAGCTACGGAAAATTTGACTCAGTACCCTCGTTACTATTTCTTTACGGACACTTCGCCCTGCTTTCAGCTCCGTTTGGCAGGGGCTGGGCCCAGCATGGGCTGCCGGCGGCATTTGATCAGGCCTGTGGCCCGACCTGTGAGTACCCTTATGAAAATATATCATTCCGAAACTAGCCCGAAGATCGGGCAGCTCGCGGAACAGTCCGGACGTATCGGACTACTCCGAAAGTACGCCGGAAAAGAGAGAAATCAGAAAGATTCTGGAACTGTCCGCAGCGCGCGACCGGGTAGATTTCGGAACAGCCCGAGATGCGGGCAGTACACGAAAAAAGCGAGACAACCACGATTCGTTCCCTTACCCCAAGGGCTTATGATCCTCTGACCGACGCTCTTTCCCACTGAGCTACGGTGACGGCTGAGAGAAGACGCCTCAGGAAGGCCTCTTCAACAAGATGTATTCTCTCTCCAAACCAGCGCTGTACACGACGAACCATTCGGCGCATCGTGATGCGATTTTCGGGAAAGGCTTTTACATAGCAATACGGTTCTGTTCAGGATATGAGTCTGCACGATCTTCACAAAAAAATAATCAGTTGTGATACACTTAAAGCTTCTAAAAAAATTATTCACTGTGTGAATCTTTGTAAACCTGATATGCTTATGCGCGTTTTTAGCCCGCTCTTTTGCTTAAAAGCTATATAAGCGGGCTTATGCCATCGCCTCTGTGTTCGTCTGTCTGTCTGTCTGTCTGTCTGTCTGTCTGTCTGTCTGTCCGTTTCCCAAGAAGGACGTGAGCTAGAGGTTTGAAAT
>NW_026267474.1:39076-41298 GCF_000697945.3 Frankliniella occidentalis
TGAACCTTTAACAGTTATGACTTTTCAGAAAAGTTTCATAAAAGTTATAACTTGTTGAGAAAATTCACAACATTTCTTAATTTTCACAACTCGTATGAATTTTCATAACATGATTGTTACTTTTCACAACACCAGTTATGAAATCACGCATGTTATTAAAATTAATAACAAAAATGTTGTGAATTTTAATAACATTTTTAACAGTGCTATTCACAGTGGCATACACATCAAGGCATTTACATGAAACAGTTCATTTTGAAGTACACTCTTTTAGAAAAGAATTAGTAATCCCACGATGAACCACAACAGAATCGTCAATTTTATATGATATGAATGACGAGTCTTTATTTGATTCCTTCTGAGGGGTAGCAGAGTACAATTGAGAATTAATTCTCATTCTTTTAAAGCTCCACAAATGATTTTCTAATTTTACTAGAGGTCCTATTACAGGAGTATTGTTACCTGAACTTTGACAAATGTTTAATCTAGCATTAGCAGACGACATCTTCAAACAATGGTCTTTTAACTTAGAAGGTCCAGGTAATTGTGTTAAAATCTCAAAATAGTTTTGAACCTGCACACCAGCTTGTTGAGTACCGTGCACAACATATTTTAACGCACCATTAAGATTTTCAAACATGAGACATGAAGATGTCCACAGAGGGCCCAGCTGCCTCACAACTCCAGGTAAATGTCGCAAAAAATGTAAATTGTAAGTCATTCTCTTTGAATGGGAACTCCGCTGGCAACTCCGTTTGGCGGAAGGGCGGGACTGCTTGTTGTGATACAAAACGGTCCTGCAATTCCCAGATCGCTATCTCAATTCCTTCTCAAGTTATCGTGCATACAGACGGATAGACAAACAAACGAACTAACAAACAGAATTAAACTTTTTCAGTCAGTGGAGCAATGAGCTTCGCTAATCGCTCAGCCAACAAATTTACTGCCAATCTTTTTTCACCTGGGATAGTATTCCTTTAGGTGTTCAACTGTATTGTTGAACACGTTATATCATTCAAATACCCAGTCAAACACTTTAAAGTGTGCAACATAGTGTTGAGCACGTGCATGTGCACGTCAATTGAACACTGCATTAATCATTGTGTATAGTAATCGACTGCGCTATCGACCGGCGCACATACAAAACGAACATAAACATGTACACATTTGAAGTTTTAATTTTGTATGACTGTGTTATAGGTTGGGTGAAGGTCAGTGACTCACATTGCCCCTACGGAGATCCTGCAACGCCTACTGATGATCAAAAGAATTAGATTGTATGTAAGTATTATGATGTTTTGAAGGTTCCAAAAACCAAACCTTCTACATAGATTTTTTGATATACGTTTTCAAATTATTTAGCTTTTTCTTTATCGTCAAAATATCCCCTTCTTCTAGGAAGGGGGAGGCGATCTTGTCAGGCACAGCGTCGATTTTTTCTGGGCGTTTTGACGTTTAGACATTGGTTTGATTTAGCATTAGTCTTACTAAACGTTAGTCCAACTGAGCGTATGCCAAACTGAGCGTTAGAATAATTGAACTTGTAACTGGCTGAGCACTAGAGCATGAGCCTTTGCGTTGGTCTTGGCGTTGACCGTTCTAGGCGTTAATCAATATGAGCGTTTATTATTTTTCACGTTTATATTACTCAACAGTTTAACCGAATTAACGCCTATCTGGGCGTTACTTTTATCAAAAATATTCAACCATCTGTTCGTTTTTCCAGCTGAATTAGATTAGGTTAGGATAGGTTAAGTAAGGTTGCGATTTTTGGGTTGGTTTGGCAAAACGCCCAGTTGGCATGTGTTGTGCAATTTCGTAATTTATTTCTTTTCCGCCTCGTCGGGTCGCTGCAGAACGCCGCGGCCCGGGCTTGGTTCAAATACTGTCCCGCGCACGCACACCTGTGCGGGCGCGGCCTCAGCCGGCCGGCCCAACTGCCGGCCGGCCTCAGTAGCCGCCGCGGGGCTTGGCGGGGCCCGCGGCGCGAGGGCGGCCTGTCGCGGCCGCCCCGAGCCCAGCCCGGGGCTCCAAACACAAAGGCGAGTACAATCAAAAGTACTATCGCCGACTCAACAACCGTACTAGTCATTGTCTCGGCTTAGAGGCGTGGTGTCGCGGTTAGCTCTCGGCCTGACGGAACCCGATCACCCGAAGGGTCACGGGGCCGTAAGGGTTTAAGGTTAGCGCTCCACCGCGGCGTTGGCCTAAGCTGGCACCGG
>NW_026267474.1:46003-51785 GCF_000697945.3 Frankliniella occidentalis
ATATCCAAAGAATTATACAATTATAATTCCCCCCTCCCTCCTTCCAGATTGT
Organism: Frankliniella occidentalis; assembly: GCF_000697945.3. NCBI lineage: Eukaryota > Metazoa > Arthropoda > Insecta > Thysanoptera > Thripidae > Frankliniella > Frankliniella occidentalis. The sequence goes on from NW_026267474.1 coordinate 46,056, forward strand.
CCGACCCGGACAATTTTACACGGGCACCCAGCACCCAGAGTCCGTTACTACTGGCCCCCAAGCGTTTGCACCTATCTAAGACAGGTCATGTCCTAAATTCAAACTCGACTTTTACCATTCTGATGATGTGAACCAAACACACACGCGTTAACCCCGCTTGGTTGACGTAAGAGCTTGGTCCGACAAAACCTATTCCGTTAAGGTGACAAAAATCAATCCGACGAATCCTTTTAACGTTAATTCAACTGCAGTTTTCGGTTGGTCGAACTCGCCATACCGAAACATCAATCACAACTGAGTGCTGCAACATATCTACAATGTAGGCGAGCCGACATTGGATAAAACCGAAAGGGGACCTAAAATCGTGGCGTAAGATTTGCACCGTTCTGGCTCACTTTTCTAACTTCTTTGCTCACTTTCCGAACTTCTAAGTTGTGGTTGCTGAAACCACTCCCATACTCTTCTCGCACTAGCAAGAGCGCTTGCGTCTAACTCGCGATACTCGCCAAAAACTCTCGTCTATTCGACACATTTGCGTCGACCTGCGATTTTGGATGCCGGAATCGTGATATTCGCGTTCAACTCACGATGACCGCGTCTAACTCGCGACACTCGTCAGAATTCGCGCCAAATTTGCGCCTATTCTCAACATTCGCGGCAACTCGCGATACTGGCGCCCGACACGCAATACTCCCAGTACGGGCGCCTAACTCGTACCACTCGCAAACCACGAGCCTAACTCGCGATCAGCTTGCGCTCGAACTCGTTACATTCGCGCACACTCGCGATGTTCGCGTCACTTCGCGTCACTCACGAAATTCGCGGTACTGGCACCCGAGTCCTCATTCTTGGGCCAAACGCGCTATGCTTGCGCCCAACTTGGGCAGCTCTGGCCCAACTTGACCTTATACTAAAATTTAACACCGTCGATCGGCGACAATCGCCTACCGGTTGGACATAGGGATATCTCACTACTCCTTTGTCCAAGCCGACAGCATCACCTGGCCCAGGGTCTCGGCCTTACGTACTAACCTACGGCTAACTTACTCCTAACTATAATTATTAGCTATTCAGGTAACAGGTGCGCGCTTCCAGGTTCACCTCTTTTCTTTTACTCGCATCCAGGGCTGAATTTTGGACAGTGGGGGTTGACAAGAGATTTACCTCAGCTGTGGTCCTTACGACCGCACTAGATGAGGTGGGCTGACGTCATCATAATGTTGGTGACGGCCCGCCTTGCAGTACAACAAACATTTCCTCCTGCCGAATCTCTTTACCTCCCCCACCGCCCTCGCCGCCGGAGCGCGACGCTCTAGTCCCGCCCCTGGCGCGGCGCCTGGCAGCGCGGCTTCCCTCACGGCAACGCACCGCCACCCCGGGACTCGGGCCGTCTCGCCCCGCCGCGGCGAGCGCCACACTGTCCCGGGCCGGCCCTGCCGTATCACCACGCCTCGCCTCGCCCTGCCCCACCTGGCGGGCACGCGGCCCGTGGCACACGAACTCCCGTTCCGAGTTCCATTCGATCTATCGAATTTTCGAGAGCGGTTCCAGAGTCTCAAAGTATGGAGGCTTCGAGTAGCGGTTGTTGGGCCGGCCCACGCCTTATTTCCCCCTCACTGTTCTTGGGATCACCTGACTTGATCACGCTCTTTAACTCCAGCGCATTTAATCACGTCCTTACTTCCTAATTCTCTATTTTCCCATCACTTACCACTCACATCATCCTAAACTTTGCACCTGCTCCACCGCCAACACCGGCTCTGCAGGAAGCGGGATTGGAAGTCCCGCTGGATAAAACGATCCTTTTTCAAATTTGTTTGCAGGCTCGGGAGGGCATGCAGCTCCCGAGGGCGCCTCTGGTTGGCCGTCTCCAATTGTAACTTTCCAGCTCACTACATTCAGCTCATTACATTAAAATTACAGCTCACTCTTCTCACTTCACTATTATTACTAATACCCCTTCTTAATCTAAACTTAACATTTAAGCCACAGGCGCAGCTTACACCTGTGGGGACCCTGGGTTACACGTGTCCGTCGACTAGGACTACCACAAGTTCGCAGCTAGGAGTAAAGGATACTCGTTTCCCTGTCCTACGCAATCCCTGCATGGAGTGCGACTTCACTCCGTGCGCTACACACATGTTATGCGTCAGAGGACTCGGCCCACACCGGCCGCTCCTCTCGCTATGGTACTGCAGTACTGGTACCATTTGCCCTGAGGGTGCACGCTATTCGCACCCCCACGACGCGTACCCGTCTCGGCCACCCTGGCCGCCGGGGCTGCTGGGGCCGCCGGGGCCTCGCTAGGCCGGCGCCCCGCCGCAATGGTCCCGCCTGCTGGCTCACACCTCATGAGTCGCTTCCGTAAGGTGTATATACGGGCATACTGTCCCTCTAGCACTTCAATTTGCTCTTCCTTGACCGCGATCTCTCTAGCCTTCTGCAATGAATCTGGTGCCTGCGCGAGCACTGCACGGCGATAACAGCCCTTAAGCCCTTCTATAAATCTATCGCACATCAGTTCGTCCCATATCTTACGGACTGCAGGACTCTCCATTGCTTCCGGTTCGAGTTTCCTATAGGCTTCTTTCAGCCGCTCCGCGTAGGTGTCCACATCCTCATCGCTCCGCTGGACACATTGGGCGGCCCTGCGGCGTGTCACGGCGCGTAGCTCCCGGGAGCCATAGCGGGCTCGCAGAGCTATACACAGCTGCTCCCAAGTGTTGCACTTGGAAAGCTGCACCACTCGAAGGGCCTCTCCGCGGAGCTTCAGGCGCGCCGTTTCAAACCGCAGGTCCTGACCCCAACCGTTTGACATTGCCGCCTGATCTATCGTACACAAGAACGATTCCAACTCGGACTCATTACCACCATTAAATGTTTCTATGTTCTGAATGACAAGCGAGTCGGACAGAAGCTTCCTCTTCCGCGTGGCTGAGCTCCCATTCCCGTCGACACTTCCTACGACGGCATCGTCCCGTGCATCCTCAAACTCCTCTTCGGAGTCAGAATTTTCACCGAACTCCAACTTGCGTTGCCTACTAGAGGAGCGGTTACGCCCCCTTCCCGTCGCCACTCCACTCGGAGGCAGATCCGCCCTCGGCGTCCCTAGACCGGTCACCATTGCCGGTCCAGGCCCTGACAAGGACTCGGAGACAACTCCCACCGGGGCAAGCTGCACCGGCGTGGACGTAACGACAGAATGAGGCGTCACCGTGCCCTGCGGGGACGCGGTCGGCGCAGCCCCCACGCCGAGCGTGGAGGTCGGCAGGCCGGGGCTTCCCGAACGATCGCCAAAACCCTCCATCAGGGTAGGATCCGTCGGCATGCCCGTGAAGCCTACCTCACTCGGCGTCGACATCGTTTTACTTCTCCAAAATCCCTTCTGCACTCGACACTTTACCACGACGGCGCGTAGGTTGTTGTCTGAAGTTTAACCTGAAAATAAAAAGGGGGCGAATCAGCCAAGAAGCGCAACTAGAGAGCTAGTTCGCTCTCGCTAATCTCGCCCTCCGGATCCCGAAACGCGTCGAGCTGAGCCTGACTGCTCGCTCGCCCTGTTTCTCCTCCGGCACTAGATACAGTTCCACTCCCTTCTCCTACTTGCCGTAGGCAGAAGTGCAGCACGGCGGCCTCCTCTGCCGCCCGTGCGCGTCACGCGTCGCCGTTAGATCCGCCCTCCCCGCCTCCTTCCTTCCCTTGGCCCTGCTACTGCCACACTCCCGAGAAAACCTTGGAAAACAGAGTGAAAATATCCTCTTTTTCTAGATCGTACGCTTCATAATTGGAGGAACGGAATATACAATGCAAGCATTCGTCCGTTGGTAGCAGAAAGTAAAATGATCCCTATCTCACTTCCGGTAACATTCACGATGCGACAGCCGGGTAGTGAAAAGGGTACCCAATATACGACAACGCACTACCAAAAATCGCGGACACTTGGCGAAAACCGATTAGTCTGAGCGCACCGCGCGATCAACTCACGAAACCGGAAGGGCCTACGTAGGCCTTCCCTGGAGCGCGCCGGCGCGGCGCTTACAAAGAGTAATCGGCGTTATACGAACAGAACGGGGCGCTACTCGCAGTCCTAGTGCCTAGACGAGTAGATCACCCCTGAAACTGAATTACGCTGTTTTCCATTTTCCCTGCGACATGGCCCACTGCTTGAGCGATGCATAATAACTTCAGGCAGTTGCCTAAGTCCCAACTGTACGACAGATATTTGCGTCCTCACTTTCCAGCGACAAAGCAAATAACAATTTTATCCCTATTGTCAGGAGGTGGCGAGGAAGGGAGAAAACGGCAACGAAACATTTCGGCTACAATCAACCCACCGAACTAACAGTAACCCCATGCTGTACCTTTTCTCATTCCCCAATGAGTCTCGCGCTCACCTAAGTTAAAGGATTGGCGCACTTGCCCTCCAAACCGAACACTGTAAAACCAAATGTTTGTATTGCGCGGTTTCAGAGAAAAGTAACAACACTGCAAAATGTCTTTCAGAGATACCCCTATTTTCCCTTGCATTTACTCGGGGAAGAAAAACAAAGGAATGACCCGTTCCTTTTCCTTGTTTCTCTTCGCCAAATTCCACATATTCTCTGTCCCAAGGGGTTTACACTGTAAAATTCGTCACTTTTCGCTGGCCGACAAGATTAAATCGATGGGCAATCGGTGCGTGCGGTGGTCGTTACCCAGGTCCTAGGAATTGCCTAACTACGCGGGGCTCTCCACTGCCGCAGCCCCCCTCGGACCTACTCTGCAATAAAACGGTGTTAATGCAACGGGTCGGCCTAGGGTGCCCGCCCGAGGAGCGAGAAGACAAGAAGGTGTTCGCGCCCCTCAGGCCCTTCTCTTTGTCCCGCCGCTATTTATTTTCTCCATTTGTTTTCACTTACTGCCCTCCCAGGGCGCGGTGCGGTGGACACCCTACGGTAATTTTCCTCCTCGACACGTTTGGCGCCAAGCGTGAAGCGTCGAGATTTCCGGACGTTTCCTGTCGGTTCCTCCTCTATTTGTACTGCTTAGGAGACCGGACAACAGAGAGGTGGCGACACTAGGCAGCCACGCCAGGCCACGCCACCCCCTCGTCCCCGTCGGTCACCCCCCAGAATCTCCCGGCGCCGAGGCACCCCAGAGCGTTATGGCATCCAAGCCTATGTCGCTCCACGAGAGAGATCCCGGGACAGCGCGTACTACCGAAACCGTCTTAAGGAAGTGTCCTACTCTCTACGACAGGCGACACTCGCGTCTCCACGCCGCCCCGGGCCGCGTGTGGCAGGGTGGCGAGGACACGGCTGTACGGTTTAAGGTGATCTGCTGGGCACGTATACTCGGCAGACCAACCAACGTTATTCCGTCGGCACGCGCTCGCACACCGCGGCGGCCGCACCGGGCGGCAGCCAATGACGAGGCCGACCGAATAAATCCCCCTAAGATTCTACAGGGTAGGCAACCTGCCGCACACTCCCCTTCCCCCCAGATTTCAACCAGACGAAGACCGTTTCCACTCAGTCTTCCTCATCCGAGGTAAGCAGAATTGCCACCTCCTCTCCCAGCGCCTCGGCCCCGATAGCCATATTGGCCTCGGGCCGCGCGGCGTCCTGCGCCTGCAGCGCCCCCTGCCGCGACTGAAAGTCGCGAAATCTTTCCAGAACCTCTCCCCTCTGGATATCGTCATAATAACGCCAGATCATGAAGTCCCACACGGGGTGGTCACGCTGTTGTCGG
>NW_026267474.1:61485-62719 GCF_000697945.3 Frankliniella occidentalis
GTTTACTAACAAAACGGAGTTTTTCTTACCAAACTGGCCAAAACAGAAATATTTTTACTTTTTCAGAAGTACACTTCTGTCAGAGAAGTATGCCGTCGGTTCAAAATTTTCTCCTAAGCAGAAGAGAGGGCTTATTTTATGGTGGGACATCATTAATAAAACGTGTACACTTCATGCAAAAACTGTTTGAACACGTTCGGAGTCAATCAGAGTATGCCTGTAAGTATATTTAACTTCTTCTAGGGCTAGTCTTATGTATCTTTTCATAGATGTGTTATTTGATTCATAAGCTAACATCAATAACAACTTAGAAGGGATTTGGCATAACTTGCATGTATTCTACAAACTGCGGCACACACAGCCAAAGATGTTCAGCGTATGAAAAGAAAACTTCGTTTGTTGAGTTTTGATTACGAAGTACACAGAAAAGGTACCTGGCAAAAAGACGGTCTAAAGCGAGCCGTCACTCCAACGGGCCCAAGGCCCGCTTTCGGATAGAAGATGAATTACACCATGAAAATTGAGAAGGGACGGGCCGAAGGCCCGTCCCAAACGCCGCCGGCAGGCCAAGCTGGGCCCGCTCCCTGCCGAACCGAGTTGCCGGTGGAGCGAAGCGGAGCTGGCAACTTGGTTTGGCGGAAGAGCGGGCCCAGCTTGTTAAATTTACGAACACACAAAAGTGCTGTATACTGGCGTATAAAAAATGCGTAAGAGTAATAGATTTACATAAACGTATAATCTGCGAACATAAAAGGCTAAATTCATTTATCAGAGAATCAGAGGTATAATGTTAAAATATTGAAGACTGTAAATATAGAACAGTCCGAAAACTGGCCGTGAACGGTACAAGCACAATCCTCGGACTGTCACCGGACTGTCCGGCGACGCCGGGCTTATTTCGGACTGTCCTGGTTCTTCGGGCTTATTTCGGAGATGTCTGGTTCTGACTCGGATCACAGACGGACTGTCCTGGACAACATTCGGTACTGTCCGAGGCATTCGGACTGATATTGGAACCGCCCAGGGCGAGTTTCGGAATGATTTCTTTCTATAAGGGTAACTTTGAATTAATTTTTAGCAGATGATACCTTACAAACCTTACTTAACTGAGACTAAACATAAGTAAACATAAGTATATTTAAGTAAGGTGTCATTGCTTTTACTCTCGGTAAGGACAGAGAAGCGAGAGAAGGGCCAGCAATCTAATATATTGTGCTAGGCGGGATGGTGAGGC
>NW_026267474.1:62981-68383 GCF_000697945.3 Frankliniella occidentalis
TGCGTGCGTAGAAAAAAAAAACAAAAACAACAGAATCAAAACCCAGGCTCTTTAAAACTTACATATACAACGACGCGGGGGAGGGCAGGAGATGTGGGTGCAACATAACATATTGCACTATTGCGCTCTAAGTGGTACAAGTAGCCGGATTCGCGATCGCCGGTCTCTGAGCTCGGGCTGGTCGGCGTCCCGTGAACTCCCACAGAAATATTACAGACTGGAATAGAACTTTTGACTTGGTATCATCTGCTTTCACGATCCGTTTCTGGTCGGAACTTTTTTAATTTTTCTGAAGGGGGGGGGCAATAGGCGATTTTCTCCTTAAACATGACAAAAGACTGCAACGGGGCAACACCGTGACTGCACCCCACCCTTCCTGCCTTTATTGAGGATAAAAAATTGAAGTAACGCAGCTTTTTCACTTGTATTGTTTGTCAAACAAATCTTAAAATCTGACTTTTTGTCATTGTTTTAAATGAATTTACCTTTAGTGAAAGATACTGCAAAATCCGAGGGTGGTGCCTTATTCGGAATGTGTTTTTGTTTTTTTGGCGGGGGTACTTCCTCTGACATTTAACGACTGCACGTCTCCTTATTCGTCTTTACGTGCAACGTGGTCATTTTCACCGTAGTTTTGTGAAAAAAAAACAACACTCTGGCGCGCAAACGGTGCCAGATAGAGTCAAACGGACAAAATCTTAGTTCAGAGTACTCCATTTTGAAGGGTTACCCCTTAGGACACGATACAAAAAATAATTTTATCCTACTTGTTGAACCTAACCTTATTTCTGTGTTACCCCCTTTCACGCCCGTAGAGAAAGGATTTGGACCAGTCGTTTCCTTGTCCAGGAGTGACCCCTTAGCTACCCTGAAATTTGTAGACCTTTAGATCTCCTTCCTCTTACATGGACGGCGGACGGATACAAGAGATGATGCAAAAGCCCACTCTAGTACTTTTTTAAATGCAGAAGGGCGCGCAAAAAAGTCGGGTTCATCTTGACAAAAGAAAACGAAAACGTTTTATGCCCAAAGACGATCGGAATCGATGTCAGAGTTGTCTTGGATGAGTTTCATAGAAGTCCATCCAAGTCGTTCCACCTTCATTTTCATTTTACTGGTGAGTGCGCTGAGCTAAAGGCCTTGAAACTCACTTTAAACCTTCCATCTGAATTTGATATTTTACGAGAGGGGAGAGCTGGGGGGTTTACAGTTTCTGATATTTTTCTCATAAATTATGAGTAATTCTTATGCTACCTTAATACTGAGGTACTATGTCTCCAGGATAAAGCATTCTGGTAAAACTTAAATGAAGAAGAAAAAAGATACGTCTCATGTTATAGCATAGAGATTTACGTTTTCCTCTTGTGTGCATTCTTCTCGATTTCAGCCTTACCAGAATGCTTTATTGTTGGTCTCCATAATCTTCTTCAAGTTTTGTCCAGATCAGTATCAATAGGACTGCAGTTAGTCACAGGTATTCTATAATACCGTGTAAAACTGTAGTCCTTTTGTTGATTCTGATTTAGAATAATCTTATGGCAGATTTCAAAGCCAAACATACACTCCCAGAGACATAAATGTGTGTTTACTCAGCATTTACAAAGCATTTAATACATCAATCAGTTAAATAAAGACAAATTCTTTTAGTTGGCACCAAGAAATTTAACATTCACTATAATAAACTTGTCATATAAGTCTATCACTACATGAAGCCAGAGACATAAATGTGTGTTTACTCGCTCATCTAAGCAATTAATTTGTGTCTACTATTGTGACTGGGACCATTTTGACAGCTCTAGTTTCACAACTTATTGATTCTCAGTTTTTTCAGTGTCATATATATAGGGAATCTCATCACTTAACTGTAACCAAAGAAGTGAACAAACTTAAAATAATCTTGCAGGTAAACAATATGGCATGACTTGATTATCTTTCAAAGGTCAAACTATACCCAAATGACAAAAAATAACTAGAAGAACCCATCTTATTTTAAGGAGCCTCTAAGCCTAAGGCATAAAGTAGGTTACGACAAGAACATGATGAAGCACACAGAAATTCAAAGATGTTTTCATCTGATGGGTTTGGGATTTCCAGAAGCCTCCTTGTAAGAAACTTAATGCGAAGTTCATTAGCTATTGAGGCAACATCTTGCTCCCTATTAGGCATTCTGCCCTCCTGAAGACTTTGCAAGTCATCCACTGTTGCATCTTCAAATTCGACCAGTTTATCTACAACAATGGTACACAAAAGTTTGTTAGCATAGGAAATGAATATGGAAAGCCTTTACCTTATTCAAATTGCATAAAACTTACGGAGAAAAAAGAAAACGTTGGGATGAGGATGTCCAATTTGTCTCTTCATCCTCCTGTTGTTGCTTTCACTGTAAAATAAAACTTTTCAGAAAAATGTCACCAAGTATGATTTTGCAAACATAAAACATCCTTAATGATTGTCAGGATTGAGCAGACCTGGCATTGTTTGTGCGATGTTCAGAACCACAAACAGAAAGAGTTGCTCCTCTATTGACATGCTGGAGCCAATCAGTTCTAATGTACTCTAAGAATGGAAGCGACAACACATAGAGAAATTGTCGAAGATTAAATGATGCCATACAAATCACTCTGAAACCTTGAGCAAGGTACTCCTGGGGAAGCAGTGGGAGCGCACAGCACAGTGCAATAACTTTAAGTAACTCCTCATGATCCAAGAGTAAATTTAGTTTCATATTAACGCGTGCCCATGTGCACATTGCGTTCACACTGTGAAAAAAACATCCTTGGACTGTGATATTAAATACTATTCGGAAGGCATTGATGCACCATCTTCAAAATCAGAAACAACTGAATCAAATCGCCAATGCCCCAATAATACTCGAAGTTAAGCAAGTACAGCTACATAAGCACTTTCAGTTTTTCTTTCCATTAAACCCCACAATAGGGGAATCACCTAAAACAATTTAATTTAGAGTTGATCAATTAGTTGTAATGTAACAATACAGATAATGTGACTGCCAAAGGTCAACTTTAAATACTTACAGTATGTCCATGAATTGAAACAATGGTAAAGACCTGCAATGGGACGATAAGTAGTTGGAGTAATTCTTTTTAAATTCAAAGTAAAAATAAGTTTAGGATATGCGAGCAAATATTCTTGTATAGTGGGTTCTAAAAAGTATAAACAAATCAATAATCAGTATTTCTGTTGAGGTCAAATAGTACCTGATAACAATGAGGAACAGATGGGGATATGGAAAATGTGCTGTCACACAAATATTATACAAACTTCTCTCATAATATTGAGGCACCTGTTACTGATAAGCAAGATAGCATGTGAGCCATCAGAGGCACTCAATGAGGCTCGGTACAGATTATCCAGAGAGTCCAAAGTTTCAGTAAGGTGACTCCAGGCAGGGTCCTGAAGAATATCTGACAGTGACTGCAGACTGTTCGGGATAGGTGGGAAAATAGCATTGCGGGCTCTTTGCATAGCTGATCTCGTGCTGCGATAGGTAACTTGAGACCTCACTAGGCGATTCTGCACCCTGGATCATATCAGAAGAAGACACATTATAAAATGGAACAAAATGTCATTATAAGCTTCCACTATGGTGCAAATTTTAAGGGCAGGCATTACAAACCGTGATCTTTCCTGATGAACAATGTCGATAAGAGAAAGACATTGTGACAATGTTGCTTGATGTACAATAATGTTGCGAAGAGCCAAGACTTGTGGGAAAAGAAAATCTTGAGGATGAGTATGAGGCACTGTTAGTTCCAAATAACTACCCTCTTGAAGTTTGGCACGACCAGTACATGAAGACTGTCGGCAAGCAAAGTAACAGGTGGAGATGATATCATCTTTAACATGGTAATAAAATCCATCGTTGGCATGGTAAATGGTGGTTTCTCCCCTTGGTCCTGTTTTCCCAGAGATACACCATAGTACTGGCTGATTGTTGAGGTTCATTTATAGAACATCCCAGAGAGACTGAGGGAAATAAGAAGGCTCTATCATTTAATCATTTTGCTAATTTTGAACAGCAATTTGTTAAGATAACTCACCGGCCACTGCAGAAACGAACTTAACCTTCAAGATTAATTCCAAAAATCAACGAAATTTGAGTTATAAAGCTTCCTGCACAAGATATTCCCCTACGTAAAGTTGGCCAAATCCGTAACCTCAGTACCAGCGCAGACTGGTCGCCGGTTTAGGACCGTGAAGAAAGCTGAAATTCTTCGAGACACCTTATTACCTTGCTCACAGCTTTCCCTCTCTTTTTGTTTACTGTCGGCTAAGGAGACATAGAGATCAGCTGCTCCGCGCGCTCGTGTAATGGTCGGGTGGTCGGGTTGGGAACTAAGCGAACACAAAACTCATATGATGACAGCAGGCTGTGCAGGAATTGAGATTGCAGGAAAAACGAAGAAAAGCTTCTCAAAGTTTATTAAGAAATGGAGCATAATCAACTGCAAGTTTTTCAGGAAGACAGAGCAAATATCTTCGGTACAGGAGACGGGTACTACTTTACTGTCAACCAGAGATCCCCAAAAGTAATGTATCTCATCTGCGTTGAACATGGAAGAAAGCGCTGTCCAACCAAAGGTTATGTAAACATGGAGCAAGGAACTTTTGAAACTAACATGGAACACAGCCATGAACCTGATTTCTCCAGAATACGTAGAGTTTCGGAACGGCAAAGAATCCTCGACGCATGTGCGGATTTGCATTATGCAACACTCTCTGAAATTTTTGCTGATCAAACACGGCAATATTCTGTTATTCTACGATTTTTGTTTTATCAATTCAGAATGAACCGTGTCATATGAACTTTCTTTTCCAGGCATATGTTTCCAGGCCATACAAACAAACGTAGTTTGTTGCCAGCCATGATACGGGCAAGATTGAGAGCTCTCCCTGACCCACCACCAACTGTTCGCCACCTTCACCAGATTTTGAGAGATCCTCGGTATAGTTGCCTAACAGCCACTACAGGCTTCCAGGATCTAATATATGAGTGGTCTTCTGAGAGTGAAGATGGCTGCTCTGTCATTTTATGAGTGGTCGATGCAAGAAATTTTTGGATTACTGCACCTGTCTTGTTGGCGTCACAACTCATTTAACAGTAGAAGGAGCTCTGCAAGAGAACCAGGTAAAAATCCAGGAAGATCAATTTTGGAGAATGTGGTCGTGGTAACCCTAGAGAAAAAACCACAGACGACAAACCACAGAACAACCACTCACTCTCTTAAGTGGTCACCACAGAGGATCCTGTGGCCGCCACAGGATTCCTGTGGCCACCACAGGATTCTTGTGGTGGCCACAGGATTTTAAGTGGTATTTTCGCGATAAGGGCTGTGGTGCTCCCTGTGGTCTGTGGTGCTCCCTGTGGTCTGTGGCAGCAG
>NW_026267474.1:69213-70905 GCF_000697945.3 Frankliniella occidentalis
ATCTGAACGATGAGGACCAGAAGGACTGCGACATTCATCTCATACTCTTAAACATAACGTGAAGCCTTCAGAGTTCCTTTCAGTTTACTTCCAGCATTGACCTAAGGTAATAAAATGAAACACATGTTTTAGTATTCATAATATTAAGAAACAATTTCATATAAAATAAAGAATTCAAGTTTCAATGCAGACTCACCATTTGCTTCATATTTTAATGACAGTTAAGACAGCTAGGTGACGTAACAATAATAACACTTGAAACTGGTTGGCCAGGATCACAGCAACTATACAGGAAGAAACGCACTCATCATAAAAAATTGTAAACAATTATATTTAAAAGACAAATTTAATAATCAAAAGAATGAAAGCTGCCAGTGATTTTAAGTCATGCACAAGCCTAATGTTGTAAACAAATGTCAAACAAGAAACGGAACAAGTTCGGAAAGCCTTTATACAATCACAAGTATCAATTTAAAATTTTAACATCAAGTATTTAATATTGTATAAGATAATGGAACACTATAAGCTTTTATTTAAAGTAACTACCATTGCAGCACTGTGCCATATAAAAAGGTCCGAATGTCCATCATAATGTAAACAAACAGTACAGGTTATGACTTCGGACTTGAAAACAAATTAGTCGACTCTTTGGTTTGAAGTTAAATAATTATCCCCGCTGCATTTCGAATAATAATGAGAGAAGAATTTAAACAGGGTGGACTTGTGATCCGAATGCAAAACTTTGCTTCGATTTCAGAAAGGAGCCTAGCCTAGAGCCTATCGTTGCCAGATAGGCTGAAAGGGCATTGCATGAAAATACGTGTGTTTTCAAACTATTTCACCGATTCTGCATCACACGGTTTACCGAGGAATACTTCGTACCTGTTTTATGAAGTAGGATGTAGTAATTTGAGGAGGAAATATCCGTTTTTCCTATAATATTCCTTCTTACAAGGCAAGACCGGGGACTGGATGGTGACGGTAGGCACAACAACAACAAGATGGCTGACGAGCCTCCTTGTCCGGCAGAGCAGGCTGCCTTTGCCACCAACAATCCGGCACAGACACGAAAATATTTTGTCGCTGAAGTTTGCATCGGATTTTTATTGTAAAATGTGCACGAACGTTTGAACACTATAGAATGTCTACTTTATAGTCGAAAATGGTGTGCTGCTGTGTCAAAAGGGACGGAAAATAGACTCGTTTCGCATGTCAGGTTGGTACGTCTGCGGGAGCGCGCGCCGGCTTTCTCTGCAAAATTTCCTACCCTGAACCCCATCAGAGTTTTACCTTTTGTTACAACAACAAAACAAGTTATAAAAATGCCAGTGCTTGTAAGTTTACATTAAGTTTTTGTAAAGTTTTACATGCTTTTAATGTAAAATCACCAATTTGTTGTACTTTGCAAGTTTCCGGCTGATATGTCTTCTTACTTTTGTGTTAGACAACTTATCGGAAATCAATAAGTAGAATCAGACATACTTCTGACATGGTGAGAGGAAATTTGTAAATGACCTTCAATTATGGTTTTAGGCTAGTTTATAATAGTGAATATGTTGGTGAAATCAGGGCTCTGTAGCTCAAACGGTTTAGGAGATATAAATTTTTTAAGTTTTGAGGGGAAAATAGCGGCTTTAATAGGAGGTGTGGGTATTACTCCAAGAATATGTCCAGTAAGGTTGAATCTGACTA
>NW_026267474.1:77045-80439 GCF_000697945.3 Frankliniella occidentalis
TGGTGTAGTCAGATTTAACCTTACTGGACATATTCTTGGAGTAATACCCACACCTCCTTTCAAAGCCGCTATTTTCCCCTCAAAACTTTAAAAATTTATATCTCCTAAACCGTTTGAGCTACAGAGGCCAGATTTGGAGAGGGTTTGTATCTCATGAATACCTTTAAGTTTCGAGAGCAAAAATAAAATCTGAAACCAGACCCGAAATCTTGGGTTGATCATGAAAATAACTCACTTTTTCAACAAAATAAGATAATATTCATCCAAAACAAGAGTAGTAGGAATAATATGTATAAAATGAAAAACAACATAATAACTTCGCCCTGTCTTATGAATATATTTAGTAGGTCAGTCCTTTAACAAAAAATGTTGGCGCCTTACTGGCAGTGGCTAAGTCCAAGTGCACCTGACACTTAGAATAGTTTTTGGGTGGCCGCACCACAGACGACCCCTCCAGAACCACATAATCTGTGGTGTCACCACAGGCCACCTCCAGAACCACTTAAATGTGTGCTGCGCACCACAGGAATTCCTGTGGTGGCTCTGTGGTTTTTTCTCTAGGGAACTAGCTCAGCTTAAAATCAGTTGCTTTGTTACAGGTTCATGTTCTTGCTACTGCATGGGATGACTCAGTAAGTTAGATTAAATTTTCAAACTTTTATCTATTGAATTTCCTAATCAAATTGTTATTAATCTGAATTGAACTAGGTAAGAGCTTTGGAGGGGACGGGGCAATAACAGAAAACTCGTACTTTAAAATAAATATTTATTCCGAACTATGTACTTGCTTACAGATTTTCATCCTTGGATGGGTTTTATTTGAGACGCCTTCTGAGCAAGCTTATCTTGCAGCATTCAGCCATATCAAGACTATTTTAGGCGAATGTCAACTCAATTAATTATGTGTGAAAAGGGGAGTCTTGAAGAAACTGTGTACAGAACTGTGTTCCCTGCTGTCCAAGTAAATCCAATACTGTATGGTTTTACTCGAGTAAGCACTATACGGAGGGATTATTTTGTACTTTCATCATTTCTGGCTGTGATTTCACAGTCAATATGGTTTGAAAAAAAAAAAATATGTGAAAGGTCATAATTTCATGTCTCCATTCTCCTCTTTCAGTCCCTGTGCCGCCAGATTTCCTCACATCTGACTAACCAACGGCTTCAAGATGGTCAACTTACTAAAACTTAACTTATTAAAAAATATTAAAAAATAATTAAGTATTATAAAATATTAAAATTAGTCGGGTGTATCGCTGAGCAATTTTTCATACCATTCCCGACGGCTCGATCGGCTGTTCCCGCGCCTCGTCGAAGAATTTGAAAACGAAGATGGTGAATCTCGTCTGCTCTGCGCTGTGCGACGGCGACGACACGTTGGGTAAAAATTAATTTTAAAAATCCTATTGCTGCTCACCCGCGGTTCTCTTACCTTGTCGTCTGATTCGTAGCTATGTGTTGGCAAAGGTAAGGATCCAGTCGATTAAATAAACAAATAATTTCAAAGGCAACCTACGCTACTGAAATATATGCCACAGTTGCTGAACATCCATAACCTGGCTTGCTGTTCATTTAATCTTTTTGCTTTTAGGAGTTTGCTGTTGCTGTGCGTCCCTCTCGTCTCATCGAGGTTTTCGAAGTATTTGTGTGTTTTAAGCTTGCACTTGTAGTCCATGCTGTAAACGCACCCAGCAATAGAATATTTCGACTAACGGAGGAAGAAGAATAATAGCCGGTAGAACATAAAGGTTCCTGATTGGCCGAGCGCTTACCCCCACTACCGGCGTGACGTAGAGGCGGGAAGCTCCCGACCAATCGGTCAGGACGAGAGGGACGCACAGAAACAGCAAACTCCTAAAAGCATAAAGATAAAATGAACAGGAGGCCAAGTTATGGATGTTCAACAACTGTAGCATATATTTCAGTAGCAGACGTTGCCTTTGAAATTATTTGTTTATTTAACATACATATAACTATACATGAGTAATGTAAGGTGTCATTGCTTTTACTCTCGATTAAGAAATATTAAAGAGAACCAGAAGAAAGCTCATATACGTATTGGGCTGGGCCTGCTAGGCGGGGTCATGAAGCGGCTGGCGTACGTCGCTCGCGTCGCGTCAGCCACGCCACGCCCGCCACGCCACGCGTTGTAGCGCTGCAGCAGCGAGCCCCGAGCCGAGTCTATGGCCGCTAGCCGAGTCGGCCGCGCTAGCAGCCCCCCTCCCTTCAACCGCTGGAGCCCCCGCACCGCACCGCCACCCACCCCCCTCCCTTTCCCCACAAGTGTAAATACGGAAATATAATAGACTGGAATATAATAATTCTTCACAAGGTATCATCTGCTTTCACGATCCGTTTCTGGTCGGAACTTTTTTTCTTGTTCCTCACAGCCCTGGAAAGGACGCCGGCGGTCGTAACGCACCCGGAGGAAAACGGGAGGGGCTGAAGAAGACAGCCCGTCGACGCAGGCAACCACTTCCTCAACGGTAAGTCACGGTCACTTTGTGACTCTCAAAACGCTGCCCATGGCCCTCACAAGGAATCTAATGAGCTAATGTTCACTTATTTTGTTTTTATGCAGCCCTGCTGTGGCAACTCCCCGGCGTGCCGGCTCCCCTGCAGCTAGTCAGAGGAGGTCAGCTGTCCGCCACACATGGGAAGTTGCGAACTTGATCTGTGACACGCCGAGATTGTTGCGAAAGAGAAATCTGATGTAAATAAATGTTGTTGTTCTCCACGGACTGTTTTTCGATGAGTACGCCTAATGCCCTCTACTCTATCATCACTGCTCAGCCCCACGACTGGGGTGTGATGAGACACATCGCAAATCAGATCGCATCATAAACTTTCACTTTTAATTTATTCACCAGTAGCAACGGATGGACTGCACAGTTATTGACCTTCTCATCATATTGAAATATAATTAGTACCACTCGATGATTTAAATGGCTCCATGAGCAGTACAGTAACGTTAAGAATAGTTTGCATTGCTGCACAGAGATGCATTCAGAATTAATGTGTAAGATAATTCGTGCAAAGGAAGCAGTTTGCATTGCTATTATATTATTCAAGGCCTGAGGTATCTCTGCTAGTTGTGAATCATTTGACAAGTATGAAATGGATCCTTCTAGATATTTAGATCAATTGTGGAATTATTTACCAAGCGTGCACAAGAACCATGTCCAAATGAGAATAGATAAGATTAAGATTCAATTTCTAGTATTTAGTTTACTAACAAAAAGAGGCATGTTGATTTTGTAATCTGATCCCTGTAAGAAAGTCAACTGCAATACCATGCAACAAGTACTAATCGCATGTGCTAATTTAAAAAAAATCTATGCAAAGCCTTCAGAAGCAGCCTTGCCTGCTTTCAGGTTGGTCGTGACTTGTGCGT
>NW_026267474.1:81707-87265 GCF_000697945.3 Frankliniella occidentalis
TTCCAGCCTACTCCCCATCCCTATTTACATTTCTCCTTATTTTTCGAAACAGACTTTTTGCCCCAGGAATGGGGCCCACTAGGACGCTAGGCATACACCAAATGTAAAATGCCACATGCAAAAAAAGTTTCATTGAATCCGGGGACAATTTTTATGCCGTGAACTGTCTGGCAAAAAGATTTCACCGCCATTTTAAACCCCAGTCGCGCGGCAGGAGCGGGAGGAGCGGGATCAGCGGGAGCGACATCCATGGCATCCTCATCATCGGATACTAAGTCCACCAAAAGAACAGGAGCCTCAGGGATTGGGGCCGGCGCCTCAACAGGCAAAAGGTCGGCCAGGATCTCGGCCAGTTCAGGGAGAGCAACAGGGGCTCGCCCGGGAAGCATGAGGGGATAATTGACCCCAGGGAGTGGCACCTGAGGCACCGGAGGTATCACAAAGTTGGGCGCAGCCCCAGCAAGCAAAGCCCCGTGCAAACGAGGGAGCTCAGCAGTCTAAACCAGCTGAAATAAATGAGAAAATGATAAACACTGCCCAAACCACCCTCACGACACACGATGATGAAGGGATGGTATCTCTAAGCACTCACATAGCATACATCCAGGCAGTTGCCGCAAGAGAGGAAATCGTCGTTTTCAATCATCCCAACGGGAATTCGATCCTCGTATTGAAAGAAAGAGGGATCATACACAGACCACTGGCGGCTCTTAATTAGACCCTGCATGCAACACACGCAGATCTGGAAAGCAAATCGAGGCTTAAGCCTTACGCACAAAGGACGCACAGTGGGGCCGATTCGAAAAAACCTGGCCAAAACCCATAGCTCAAAAAGGAATCGAAGTATTGAGCAAATGAAGCTTGTCCGCTGAGTAATGGTGTAGACAATCACGAGACATTTGCTCCAGTAATAAGAAAAACCACCCTAAGAATGCTTCTGTCAGCAGCAGTTAATTATGACTTAACAATTGATCACATAGACGTTATTTTTTTTATTTTTTTATTTTATTTATTGAAAAGAGATTGTCCAAAGGGACTGGCCCTGTTGTGGACTATACAATTGATAGATAGGTGCGGTGAGCGATGCACGGCAACAAGTATTTAAACAATAACACGGATAAAAATATAATGAAGATTTAACAAAAATAAATTAATTTGAAGATTTAACAAAGATAAATTAATTTGTAAAAACATTGTGACTAGAGTCAAAGTAGACTGGTAGGAGATCTCTGCAGAACAGGTCCAAGAAGTGCGCTTTTAGTTGTTTTTTGATTATATTTCTTCTGTTGAGATGCTTGATGTGGATTGGAAGGCTATTGTAGATGTTCAGAGCTTGATAGTGAATGCTGTGGTTTCCATATTTAACTGATGTTACTGGGGGGAGTGAGAGGAGATTGAGAGAGCGGGTATTTTTATTGTGAATGGATCTAATGGTGGAGAGAGGGGTGGAGATAGTTTTGAAGTTGAGGAGGTGATGTATGATGATGGTGACCAGTCTTATTTTAATGAGAGTATCCAAGGGCATGATGTTGGTGATTTTATAAAGTTGAGTTGTTGGATACATTCTATCAACCCCGAGCATAGTCTTAATGACACCATTTTGCAGCACTCTTATTTTTGATACTGTAATTTGATTAGTCAGGCCCCATATATTGCACATATATATTAAATGTGAATGAAAATAAGCATAGTACAGGCTCTTTAAGTTGTCGAAACTGAGGACTTTTTTAAGGCGAAAGATTAGCCTACTCACTGCTCTAAGTTTGGGCAGGAGGTTGTTGATATGGTCACTCCAGCTGAGTGTTTCATCAAGAATCAGTCCAAGATATTTAAACGTTTTAGTTCTCTGTAAAGCTTGTCCTTCCAACAGCATAAGCAGATCCTTTGGTTCCTCTGACATCTTATGAAAAATCATATAATTAGTTTTTTTTATGTTGAAGGAGAGTTTGTTCAGACAGAACCAGTTATATAGAGTTTGTAGATCTTGTATGGCTGCTTCTTGAATGCTGTTGTAGTCAGTTCCTTCATATAATAAGACTGTGTCATCAGCAAATAACGTAAGTTTACCAAGCAGTGGAAGGTTAACTATATCATTTGTATATATAAGAAACAACAGGGGTCCTAGGATGGAGCCCTGTGGAACTCCACATAGGATTGTTAGAGTACTACTACAAGTTGTTTCCAGCCTCACATATTGACCTCTACCATTGAGGTAGGAGGCAAACCAATCATTTGCTCGGCCCCTAACTCCAGCCTTTTCTAATTTTTTTAGGAGTATTTGATGATCCACCGTATCGAAAGCCTTCTTGAGATCAATGAATATGGCAATGCTTTTCTTGTTTGTATCTAGACTATGCTGGATATTGACAACAAGATCAAAGATTGCCCCTTGGGCATCTTTATTCTTTCTAAAACCGTATTGTGAATTTGCGAAGAAATTAGTTGTATTCAAGTGATCCAAGAGTCTCTTGTACATTGACTTTTCCGATATCCTGGATGGGGCAGATAGGATAGAAATAGGCCTGTAGTTTCCCGGTTCGGTTGAGAGTCCAGACTTAAAGATTGGTTTGACCTCAGTTAATTTTGCTTCTTGGGGAAATATTCCTTCTTGGAAAGAGGAGTTTATAAGTTTTGTGAGTGCTGGGGCCACACTAAGACTTGTTTGTTTTAAGAGTTTGTTATTTATCCCATTGGGGCTAGAAGTCTTATTTGTGAGGCTGTTGATGGTATTTAATATTTCCTCTTCTGTAACTTCTTTCAGAACAAGGTCATCTGAGATGCAGGTTACTGCATCTAGACAGTTGCCCATACCTGGTTGTAACTGCTTTGATAGATTAGGTCCAACATTGATATAAAATTTATTTAGTGCTTCAGCAATATGGGACTGGTTATCATAAGAGACATCTTCAAACTCGATTGTCTCAATTTTGTTTCCTTTTTGTGACTTAATGCCGGCTAGTTCTTTAAGTACAGTCCAAATAGGTCTCTTCTTTTTTATAAGACCCTCCATTTTATTATCATAGTAGTTTGTTTTTAGTTTTCTTCTTAGGGCATTTATTTGGCTGCTTATATTATGATGTAGGGATTTGTAGTATTCACTAGTCGGATCAAGTTTGATTTTCTTACAAATTTTTTGCTTAGTTTTTGAGAGCTTTATCAGCTCATCATTTGTCCATGGGTTCAGTTTCTTCTTTTTGTTTGCGACAGTTTTAATCTTAGTTGCTTCAGTTAGAGCCCGAGTGAATGATGAGTGGAAACATTTTGAGATATCCTCTGTTGTACCACACTCTTGTAGGTCCACATTGATATATTCTGAATACTTTTCAATTAACTTACTAACTTTAATTTTTTCAATTGTGGTTGGTAGATCAGTTGGTATTATTAAGTTTTTAATTTTGAAGGACCAGAGTAGCGTGTTGTGGTCGCTTATATTATTAGATATTGTGTATATCTCAGATCTTCCTTTATCAATATTTGTAGCCAGATGATCAATCAGGGTATTAGAGCTTGGCCTGGTACTATAGGTGTTCAGTACTTGGTACCAACAATTGGCTAACGTGGACAAGTGAAGATCTGATTTTGGACATTTTTCCATTAGGTTCACATTGAAATCACCAATAAGAAAAGTTGGTTTATTACCTACTTTCTTAAGTACATCATTCATTATCTGAGTGCTCTCCGCTGACATTAAGATAGATGGATTATAGAATGAGATTACATTAAATTGTTCCAATCCTAGACCTAATTTCAGATGGACATATTGAATATCCTCACCTTCTGATTTAAAATCAAGACAATTTATTTTTGTGCTTACATAGCAGGAGATACCTCCACCTTCTTTTTCCTTTCTTGTTATATTATATGAATTAAAGCCAGGAATATTAAAGAATTTCAATTCAGATTCATCTAGCCAAGTCTCAACAAGGGAAATAATTGCTATACCAGGATATGCATCAATGTATGATTTTATTTTATCAAGCTTCTCCTTTGCTCTTAAGCTTCTGACATTGAGATATAGGCAGGAAATTGCTTTATCTTCTAGTTTAATATTTTCAATAAGAGAGTGTTCAACACCACCTTCCTCTATGGTGATCTTGATGAGACAGTTTACATGGCACAACGTGAAGGTTTTGTCTCTTCTCTGCAAGGTTCAGACCAGCAAGTCTGCCGTCTTCAAAAAGCCGTACATGGTTTAAAGCAGGCAGCTCGCAGCTGGAACAAGAAAGTAGATCAGAAATTAAAACGCTTGGGCTACAGAAACATGACAGACGAACCTTGCGTTTACAATACAGAAAATAAAAAGTCAGTCATAATCATAGCTCTCTATGTAGATTATTTTTATACACTTTATAATTCTAAAACAGACAAGCAAGAATTAATCTCTGCTCTTGAAAAGCTATTTACCATCAAAGACCTTGGTGAAGCGAAAACTTGTCTTGGAATGAAGCTGAAAAGGGATCGGACCAAAGGAACTCGCCACCTGCAACAAGAAGATTATATAAATTCAATATTGTCACAATTTAAAATGGCTGACTGCAGTGGAAAAGGCACTCCCATGGAAGCAACACTAAGACTTACCAAAACATTACCAGGAAAGCCAGTGAAGGTTCCGTATAGAGAACTTGTTGGTCAACTCCTCTACCTCAGTGTCACCACACGACCTGATATTGCTTTTGTAACCAGCTTCCTCAGTCAGTACAATAATAAATACACTGACACACATTGGGGACTAGCAAAGAGGGTACTGCGATACCTTAAGGCTACCGCCACTCTCGGAATCAAGTACACAAAACACCCGGAACCTTCAGTCCCGTACAGAAAGAAGTGGCCTCAGAATGGCTACTCCGTAGCCATTCCCGATCCACCTTGGAACCTCGCGTCCACCAATCTGTAGTCGCTCTGTAGCCGGGCAGTAGCCATCAAGAATGGCTCCGGGAGAGGTAACTTAAAAACGAGAGTAGCCATCGTGGGGCCGTCCCGGGGCGAGCCACGAGCGATTCCAGGGTCGCGGACGAGACGCACTTCAGCCAGGATCGCGCCGACCAGGAGTCTCAGGAGAGCCGTCCAGGGGACAGCGAGGAGACACACTGGAGCCGATAGAGACCCACTTTAGGGACTGCGAGGAGACACAATGGAGCCGGCCGAGAGCCACTTTCGGGACTGCGAGGAGACACAATGGAGCCGGCCGAGAGCCACTTTCGGGACTGCGAGGAGACACAATGGAGCCGGCCAAGAGCCAGTTTAGGGACTGCGAGGAGACTCAATGGAGCCGGCCGAGAGCCGGTTTAGGGACTGCGAGGAGACTCAATGGAGCCGGCCAGGAGCCAGTTTAGGGACTGCGAGGAGACACAATGGAGCCGGCCAAGAGCCACTTTCGAGACAGCCAGGAGACACAATGAAGACGGCCGAGAGCCAGTTTAGGGACAGCCAGGAGACACACTGGAGACGGCCGAGAGCCAGTTTAGGGAAAGCCGGGAGGCACACTGGAGCCGGCCGAGAGACCGGTCTCGACATACGGATGGTGTCATCCGAGCGGGTTGAAAAATATCGTTGTAGTG
>NW_026267474.1:87315-88775 GCF_000697945.3 Frankliniella occidentalis
CTGATTGGCGGACGCGGATTTGTTTTGATTGCCGATCATTGTACAACTCCCACACCAGGCAGTACTCCCTCCTGTCCGCGGCTAACGAGTTGACAGCCCTTTCCAGAGGAAATCCCATTGTAGTTTTTAGCAATGAAGACTAGGTGTTTCTTCCCGCTGCGGAAATAGTGTGAACCGGTTGGGCTGGACGGGTTGTTATCGCCCGAGTTGTACTCTAAGATGTCACAATCATGCCGGGCGCGCGCAAGGGGTGGGGAGCTGGGGGGCGGCTCGCAGGGCTCCTGAGTACGACAGGGCCGGCGCGCGCGGCAGACGAGCGGGGGCCTCCTCCCCGCCACCACCATGAGCTCGTTCACGACCCACCCGCCGCTGCCGGTCGGCCAGGGCTGTGCCGACACGGCCCTCGGCGCGTCGTACGTCGCCTTCCTGAACGTGCTGGTGGGCGTGATCAACGCGCGCCTCGAGCGCGAGCGCCGGCAGCGTGTGGAGCGGGCGCGCCGCGACCGCCCCGGGGAGTACGACTTCGTGGTGGTGGGCGGCGGCACGGCCGGCTGCGTGCTGGCGGCGCGCCTCTCGCAGGAGCCCGCCGTCTCCGTGCTGCTGCTGGAGCGCGGCGGCACCGAGCCACCGCAGGCCCGGGTGCCGGCCTTTGCGTCGTACGTGGTCCGGGCCAACATGGCGGAGTTCATGACGGTGAGCACCTGCACGAAGGTGTAGTTTTTTACAAGCATTTGGTTACATTGTATGCTGGCAATATGGACTAACGAGGTTTAGTTGGCAGCACTGTTATTTTAAAGGTATTGATCATTGCCATTTATTGGCGATGATCAATACCTTTTGTGGCAATGAAGCGCCTTTTTGGCAATGAACAGCGTAATGACAATAAGACTAGCTATATGTACGCCAGACCACGTCTCGCGTAACAGGCTTCGCGATATCTCACGAAACACTGGTACGCTTCGACGCGCCTAGCGCACATATAGCGAAGCCTGCGGCGCTGACACCCGAGTCAAATAGGGTATTGGTCTAGAGCGCTGAGCGGAAGTAGAAGAACCAAAACGGAAGGTGGAAAGGCGCCCGGGCCGTCCCCCTCTCCTCCACTGGGCGGAGTGGGGGAGCGCCCGGGGCGAAGTGGAGGGCAGGCGGGGAGGAGTGCGGGCGCCTTTCCATCTTCCGTTTTTGTTCTTCTACTTCCGCTCAACGCTCTAGACCAATACGGAAATAGGGCCCTTCGGCCCCCAAATACCCGGTTGGAAGGATCTTCACTTACTCTCTAGGATGTTTCTGTGTTTTAAATGTACCAATAACAGTAGTTAAACATGTGAAAAAGGAGAGAGTAAAGTGTGTTTAAACCAGAATTAAACTGAAGAATTTTGCAGTATTAGTGATGTCTAAGTATAGAATTTACTACTTTTAGTACGGAAAAACTATAGAAAAACTACTGATTTTTCGGACTACCA
>NW_026267474.1:88825-94151 GCF_000697945.3 Frankliniella occidentalis
GTGGTTCTGCTGGCCATCTTAACCTTTACTTTATCTCATCAGTTATCTGCATCATGCCTGCAAGATTTTCTTTCTCTTCTCAAGCTTATCCTTCCTGCAGACAACAAATTAGTTAGCTCTTTGCACCATTTCTACAAATACTTTGAGATGTATAATAAGAGTGGGACGAGGCATTATTATTGTAATGTCTGTACTTCAGCATTACCTTCAAAGGGATCAATATGTGAAAAGTGCGGCCCTGGCAATCATGGAGTTCAATTCTTTATTAGTGTTTCAGTTACTGAGCAGCTTAAAAAACTTTTCCAGGTTCCAGGGTTTTTTAAAAACTTGTCATATGTAAAAGATAGAATCAGTACTAACAATAATGGCATTGAGGATATTTATGATGGTCAATGTTACTTGGAGGCACAGAGATTCTTTGCAGGCGTTGAACATACTGAATACTGATGGCTTTTCTGTATTCAAGTCATCCAAGTATGAGATATGGCCGTTTTACCTAAGTATCAATGAGCTCCCACCATGGCTTCGTTTTAAAAAACAATTTGTATTATTAGGTGGATTGTGGTTTGGTGCTGGTAAACCTGATCCCAATCTCTTTTTGAAGCCATTGTATGATGAGTTATGTGCTCTAAAAAATGGTGTTCTCTTTAAAATTGCTGGTTTAGTTGAACCTTTACTATACAAAATTGGTATGTTGGCTGGCACCCTTGATGCCCCTGCCAAAGCTGTGTTTCTAGGTATGATAAATTTTAATGGGTTGTCCAAAATGTTTTTCTCGAGGTGAGAAATCTGAAAGAACTTCTAATGTATTTGTACATTTATATTCTGAGAATCTTCATTTGAGAACAGAGGCTAATTATTTGGGGGATCTTGATGAGTTGCGCCGTTTAAGGGAGAATAATGAGAATGTGAGAGATGTTCGAGGTATCTTAGGTCCAACTATACTTAAAAATATGATCCTTACTTCTCTTATGCCATCAACATCTGTTGATATTATGCATACTTTATTTCAAGGTGTTTTTAAGACATTGGTGATGCAATTATGGTTTCAGGAGTCCCTAAATGAAGATTTCAATGTTTCTGCAAGAAACGATGTTGTTAGTGATCTTCTTTGTAAAATCAAACCTCCGCATTGCATCGAACGAATTCCCCAGTCACAAAGTAAAATTAAGTTTTGGAAAGCATCAGAATTTATGGCATTTTTCTTCTATTACAGCTTGCCAATCTTAAACTTAGTGTTGTATCAACTTCATTTTAATCACTTTAAATTGCTTCATTTAGCTATTGTCCTTCTTTGTAAACAAAGTGTTACTGATGATGATATTATTTTATCACAGCTATTACTAGATGAATTTGTAAAACAATATGAGATAATTTATGGGATGAAAAGAATGACATATAACTTGCATGTTTTGCGACATCTGCCCTCGGTGGTGAGGGAGCTAGGTCCCTTATGGACATCTTCTTGCTTTATGTTTGAAAATCTGAATGGTGCGTTGAAACATGTAGTTCATGGAACCCAACAAGCAGGCGTGCAGGTCCAAAACTACTTTGAGTTGTTAACGCAATTGCCTACCATGATCGACAATCTACAACCTTCAAAACTGAAAAATCTGTGTAAAAAAATGTCATCTTGTAATGCTAGGCTTAACATTCATCAATGTATTGGAGATAACATTTTTGTAATAGGTCCACTTGTTAAATCAGGGAATAACTTGTGGAATTTTAAAAGGCTAAAAATTAACACCCAGTTGTTTTGTACCATGCCTCAAACTGAATCAAAAAAAGATTCATCATTTATAACATATACTCTAGATAATTTGAAGCAACGTGGTATCATTCAGGCATTTTTAAAGGAGTGTACTTCAAACTGTGTAAATGCTTGTGAATGCCTTACTGTCTACGCAATGGTTAAAAGATTGAATTGTTCTATTGCTTTTCAAACAGTGTATCCACAATACGATATTGCTTCTACTTTGAAGTATGAAGTTACTGATACTTACTGTTGATAAAATTCCTGTGCAAAGCATTACTGGACTCTGTGTGAATGTAATAGTCAACAATCACAAGTATGTGACAGATTTTGTAAATAAATATTACTTCCAATGATCTCTTTAGTGCTTGTCGTTTTCCTTTGTCATATTCCTGGCAGTGTCATGAACAGACACACACTACAGTACAGTCCCCGCAGTAAGTCCTCCCCAAATGGGCTATCCGTATGTCGATACCGGTCTCTCGGCCGTCTCCAGTGTGTCTCCTGGCTTTCCCTAAACTGGCTCTCGGCCGTCTTCATGTGTGTCTCCTGGCTGTCCTTAAACTGGCTCTCGGCCGTCTCCATTGTGTCTCCTGGCTGCCTCGAAAGTGGCTCTTGACCGGCTCCATTGTGTCTCCTCGCAGTCCCTAAACTGGCTCCTGGCCGGCTCCATTGTGTCTCCTCGCAGTCCCTAAACTGGCTCTCGGCCGTCTCCAGTGTGTCTCCTCGCAGTCCCTAAACTGGCTCTCGGCCGGCTCCATTGTGTCTCCTCGCTGTCCCAAAAGTGGCTCTCGGCCGGCACCATTGTGTCTCCTCGCAGTCCCTAAAGTGGGTCTCTATCGGCTCCAGTGTGTCTCCTCGCTGTCCCCTGGACGGCTCTCCTGAGACTCCTGGTCGGCGCGATCCTGGCTGAAGTGCGTCTCGTCCGCGACCCTGGAATCGCTCGTGGCTCGCCCCGGGACGGCCCCACGATGGCTACTCTCGTTTTTAAGTTACCTCTCCCGGAGCCATTCTTGATGGCTACTGCTCGGCTCCAGAGCGACTACAGATTGGTGGACGCGAGGTTCCAAGGTGGATCGAGTATGGCTACGGAGTAGCCATTTTTGAGGCATTCTGAGGCCACTTTTTTCTGTACGGGGTGTGCTTGATCGGATATGCTGACGCTGACTTTGCCGAAAACAGCGATGACTACAAATCATACTCTAGCTATGCCTTGACACTTGATGGCAACCGAATCTCGTGGGAGAGTAGAAAGCAAAAGTTAGTGGCTCAATCTTCCACAGAATCAGAACACATATTTATCACTGAATCAGTAAAGGAATGTATCTACCTCAATGGTCTCATTGATGAAATTTTTAGATGTGGCCAACAAGTCACTATCTTCAATGATAATAAAAATGTTATTGGCCTAGGGTACTCCCAAGGTTTTAATTCTCGAACCAAACATCTTGGGGTAAGGTTACAATTAATTCGTGACTGTATAAAGGAGGGTACTCTAGAACTAGAGCACCTATCAACATCACTCATGCCTGCAGATATGCTCACGAAGGGGCTAACAAAACCTAAGCTCCAAAAATGCCGCAATACCCTGAAGCTATCGAATTGAGGGGGCATGTTGTATTATAATTTTACAATGACAATTCTCTCCTCTCGTCTGCTTGGAGTCTATATACACTCATGCTATTATGCGCATTCTACTGTTTGGTGATCGTCTGCTTGACCTGCAAATAACCAACCCCCTCTCCTTCAACTGAGGTTAGCTGGTGACAGAGATCGAAATAAAGTTTACTTCGACTGTGAATCTCAGTGTGTTTCATTACTCCTTTCCTGCGCTACTAAAATAGTCAATAATTATTTATTTATAACAGGAGCAACATTTCACAGCCATGTGTACGGAATGTTTTTAAAATCGACACTCATCAAAAACATTCTTGTCAGCAGAACCAAACTCATCATTGTTCCAATAACATTCATATTCAACATTGTCTTGTCCGGCACATATTTCAAAATTTCTCACATACAAAGTCAGAGCCACAACACGGTCAACAAACTCTTTCACTGTTGCAGGAAAAAACGCTACTGCTGAAGGACAATTCCTTTCAATGCCTAGATGAAGTTTCTCCGATAAATGATCCAGGAAACGGAAGAAGTGATTAACTGACCTAACCCTACACTTAGATTTTTAGTGGCCTGTGAATCCACATTAAAACTGGCACATTTTCACATTTTCCGAAAAAAACTGTTTGCCTAGTTCCTGAGATATGAAAAACTGAAAAACGAGACGAGTAGACCAGACTGTCCGAAATTGGAGATCGAACGAGCGCTAAATGATAGAGGACATTAAACGATGATTTTCTGTCACTGTCCGAAGTCCGTGCGACAACGTTTAAGGGTCGCGCCACTCGTTTTTCAAAACGCCCCCGAAAGCGCGGGAAAATGGCTCACTTCTTGTTGGGCACGCTGTGCGCGCTGCACGCCATCGGAGGTGTCGATGAGGGCTTGAGCTGAGACCTTGGGGGTTCTTCTTTACATCCGGCAAGTGCAACTGGTCACCACTCCCACCCCGTGGACGCCAGGGGCATAAGTGTCTCGTCCCGCGTCACTTGCGCTCGGCGTTTGAAGTCCGCAAAAGTTGCGATTTTTTCTTTACAGACCTAAAGGGCACCTCGTACCCTTTCGATAGCAGTATCGCCTGTCAAAATGCGCAACCTGGAAAACGGTTGAAAATCTAAAAAGCACGCCTACAGGCGCCTGAAAAGGGCCAACTGGCTACCCACATTACATGCGTGTATGCAGTTGTTGCCTAGTAATAAGGCTGAGGTCCCCTCAGGCGTGTTTTTTAGATTTTTAACCGTGTTCCAGGTTGCGCATTTTGACAGGCGATACTGCTATCGTGAGGGTATTGGGTGTCCTTTAAGTCTGCGAAGAAAAAATCGCAACTTTGCGGACTTCAAACGCCGAGCGCAAGTGACGCGGAACGAGACAATTAGGCCCCCCGGCGTCCACGGGATGACGGTGGTGACCAGTTGCACTTGCCCGATGTAAAATAGAACCCCCAAGGTCTCAGCACAAACCCTCATCGACACCTCCGGTGGCGCGCAGCGCGCACAGCGTGCCCAACAAGACGTGAGCCATTTTCCCGCGTTTTCGGGGGCGTTTTGAAATTCGAGTGGCGCGACCCCTCAACGTTGACGCACGGACTTCGGACAGCGACAGGAAATCATCGTTTAATGTCCTCTATCATTTAGCGCCCGAACCTCCTCCATTCGTCACTTCGATCTCCAATTTCGGACAGGCTAGTCTTGATGTCTCCTTGCTCCTTCAGGAGCTCGTGAAGGCAGGTGTACAGGGGCGGGCGTTTTATCCCAATAAGGAGCTAGGACAGATTTTTCAATACATAAAAATAAAACTAGTGTGCAGTGACTTAAGGTAGTTTCGTAGTGGCCCGCTCTCCCACCCCGTATCTGCTCAAACCTGTTGTGCTGGTGCCAACCTTTTCAAGCTTCCCACCGCCTGCCAATAAACTAAAAGTATTACCAACCCCCAAAAATAGACATTGGGAAAAATAGGGGG
>NW_026267474.1:94201-98961 GCF_000697945.3 Frankliniella occidentalis
TAATGTCGGTTCAATTCGTTCGTTTGAATCTGGCGGTGTATGAGAAATTTAGATGATGGTGCCGAAAGCTCGTAGCTAGTCGACTAACCCTTTTCTGTTTTATATCCGTTTCCATCTCAATTTTAGGAGTGCATCTGATGTTGCAAATCGTTTTTACAGACTTGCACCGATTATATTTGGCTTATTATCAGACGCCACCCATAAACAAGCAAGGAATTGTTATTGAAATTAAATGCTGAAAACCTGAAGCGGACGGAGTCGCCATTTTGGCTCTATCTCGCCAGTAGGGATCGGAAAACAGGGGCCTGTGCGAGGCTACTTGGCCAACCGTTATTCGCAGTCCAGGGGGAAAACTTTTCGCACTGATAGTACAACAGTTAAAAGGACTCACTTGTGACTCGTACTCTCGATGGCCAAAATGGAATTGTCATAACTGCTCTTAGCGAAAACTACGATGCAGTAGTCGGGGGGGGCAGTACTGATGAAAAGGGCTGGACGTGAGGCACTGGAAGTGTACAACAGTTTAAAGGACTCACTTGTGACTCGTACTCTCGATGGCCAAAATGGAATTGTCATAACTGATCTTAGCGAAAACTACGATGCAGTATTCCAGGCATTCAGGACTTATGCAGGAGATAAAACGTCAATCACCAGTATACGTGATGCATTCAATGCTCGCAGGCAGAAGCCTGGGGAGGCTTGGTCAAATTGGTTTAATGACCTCAAGTTACTAATCAAGGATTGCGATTATCAGAATACTGCCGATTTTCTGTTACGAGATCATATAATCATAAGGATCAGTGATCCTCGTTTCGCCGAAACTCTTCGGGCAAACAGGAACTGGACCATGGCTCAAATAGAAGAGGGTAAAAGAGGGTAGAGGGTAGGTGTTGGGTAGAAGAGGGTAAAAACTCTGATGCTCCTCTCCAGGAGCAGGCCAATAGACCATTCCGCTAAGCCGAAAAGGAAGAAGAGAAGGAAGAAGCAAATATATTTTTTGGGCCTCAATGGACCTTCTACCACAGCATTTTGCATCTCTTACATGTTCAAAATGATTTTTAGAGCAAATGTGATATTTTTTACGACAACGAATCACTCACAAATCGGCCCTATCAGCCCTAAACGATACCTTTGCTTCTTCCTTCTCTTCTTCTTTTTTGGCTCAGTGGAATGGTCTAATC
This sequence comes from Frankliniella occidentalis, assembly GCF_000697945.3. Taxonomy (NCBI): domain Eukaryota; kingdom Metazoa; phylum Arthropoda; class Insecta; order Thysanoptera; family Thripidae; genus Frankliniella; species Frankliniella occidentalis. The sequence goes on from NW_026267474.1 coordinate 95,383, forward strand.
TGAGGTGGCTCAGGCTTCACCTGTGGATGCTGCGGAGAACTTAAAAAGAAAGCATGCTCAGACTAGTCGGGGTGCTCCACGTGGAGGCCGCCACAATATTTATAGTGGTCGAGCTTACCATAACAGACCCCATAGGGGATCCTTCCGATAGGACACTATGGGCCGCCCAACCCACGTGGTGCCTACCACAGGGGTGGCCACAGGAATGTTGGCTGGGGAGACTCTTATGAAGTTCCCTTTGACTGTACACGGTGTGACACCCGTCATAGACTTAGCAGGTGTCCTGCTTATGGCCTGCAGTACCATAAGTGTGGTAACATTGGCCACTTTGAGAAATGCTGTAGATCAAAGCAGCCGCGTATTGAAAAAAAATTTGTACAGGTGGTACGGATCATAAACCAGCCATACCCAGTACCTGCCCTAAATCCAACTGTGCCTCCTACAGCTCCTGCTTGTGCGATGCCAGTTCCTGGATCAGAGTATATGCTGGAAGATTTTGATACGCTTGAGGAAGGGCAGATCCTGAAGACTGAAAATTCTTAGAAGTTCGAGTGATACACTCTGAATGTGTTCACATAAGACCATTTCAGTTGCGATTACAAGAAGAAGAGAAGAATCACCAAAACAGGAAACAGTTGGGCGTGGGGTGAAGAGGGACGGAGGGTGGGGGCGATTAGAAGGCAGTGCTTTCCCGGTTTGTTGATTCTTTTCTTCTTCTTATCGCCTCGCCTGAAATGGTCTTTTGCTTAAGATTCCTGGGTGGAAGGATCTGGAGACGAACTGTGGCCAGAACTTCGGTTGTGGTATTGTGTGCGGATCTTTACTTAATGAGGTCTGAGCGGCAGCGCTGCTTCCAGCTCCACCCGCTAGGGCGCAGCACGCTCTGAGTCCACTATGAGAAATCGTGCGCTCAAAATAGAGGTTCTGGTTAGATTTGGCAATAACATCAAGTCGTATTATCACTTGAAAAGGGATCAGGTTTAAGTTATTGTCGGTTTCAAACGTGTTTGGGCCATCAGATGGGCGCACCTGACCGGTTTATTTCTCATAGAGGACTCACTCAGACGTGCTGCACCCTAGCGGCTGGAGCTGGAAGCAGCGCCGCCGCTCAGGCCTCTTTCCTTACAGCAGTTGAGCTCAGTTTTAAATATGAAGTTTCTTAGTATTAAAACGATTTAGTTGATGAAAACTAAGGTATTGTGTAAAAGCAGGGGGCCGAGCAGGAAAAAGTAATTAGGAAAAGTTCCTACTCAGAATTTAGTATAAGCGGTGTAGGAATTAAGTGCATTAGGAAGTGCAGACATAGGGAAAATGCCATTAGGAAAACTGGATTAAGAATTTTGTACGAGAATTGAGATAGCGATCTGGGAATTTCAGGGTCGTTTTGTATCATACAAAGACAGATCGGTTCGAAGATGAGCATTCTAGCTCAAAAATTGGCTTTAAAAAAAATCGAAAACTACAGGTCGCAAAATGTTTTCATATCGAATATTTTTTTATGGGTTCCTAAGGGGTAAACCGTCAAAGTAAAGCCCTATGGGCGAAAATTTCGTCCGTTTGGCTCTGGTCGAAAAAATTGTACATACAGTCCTATTGCCCCGTCTCGGGTGTCAGCGCCGCAGGCCTAGCTATATGTGCGCCAGGCGCGTCGCAGCATAACAGTGTTTCGTGAGATATCGCGAAGCCTGTTACGCGAGACGTGGTCTGGCGTACATATAGCTAGTATCGAGTTCGAAGATGAGCACTCTAGCTGAAAAATTGGATTTTTAAAAAATCAAAAACAACAGGTCCCAAAAATGACGTTTTTTAAAAATATTTTTCACGTGGTTTCCTAAGTGGTAGAGCCCAGCGGGCGAAAATTTCGTCCGTTTTGCTCTAGCTCAAACTGCTGAGGCGCTAGAGGGTATTTTTGTCGAAAATATGCGAAACAAATGTACAACCCTGTATGCTAAGTCGAGGCGACGGGCCGTTGAGGGGCCGTAGGCCCCTATCTTTGTGTACATTTTCGAACTACCTGATTCGGGTGTCAGCGCCGCAGGCCAAGGTAGATGTATGCCAGGCGCGTCGCAGCGTAACAGTGTTTCGTGAGGTATCGCGAAGCCTGTTACGCGAGACGTGGTCTGGCGTACATCTACCTTGTTACTGACGTCGTTACGATATCGGTCTGATACTGCATTGCTCACTGGGTATTTCCTACAGGTTTTATCGAGGGGTGGAAAACTCCCTGCCAAGTGTACACCCCTAATTCTGCCCAATTCAAACTAATTCAGTCCAATTCAATTGAATTCAAACAAATTCAGAACTAATTCAACTAATTCAGTCCAATTAGAGACAATGTACATTCAATTCAAGTCAATTCAAGCCAATTCACGCTAATTCAGTAACATAAAATCGCAAAAGTTCAAACCAATTCAAAACCAATTCAACCAATTCAGTCCAATTCAAATTCATTTCAAGCCAATTCAAGCTAATTCAAATTCAATTCTTGAAATTTGTACACCCAATTCAGGAGTTATCCACCCCTCGGGTTTTATTCTTTGAATTGATAGAGAAATCAGTATTTCGGAAGTAAGCATTATAGAAGTGTTTAATTTCTCTCTTAATATGCAAAATAATATTATTTCATCGCTGCGCACTGAGAAAACTGCCCCTGAGAGATGTGCAACCCACACGCCGTGCCCCCCCCCCCTCCCCCTAATTTTCAAGACCTTTCTACGCCCCTGTTGCCGCTACCGAGCGGAGTTGCCGGCGCACCGAAGTGGAGCTAGCAACTTCGTTTGGCGGAAGGGCGGGCCTGTTTGTTCTCCCTTGAAACCGGGAACTTGAAACTCCTCAGCTGCGCAAGGCCAGCAAATGCGCATGGTATGCGACTGCGCGAGGTTTGTTATCTACGCGAGGTCGGAGATTAGGCACTTTTGTTTGGGCTACGTTGCGTTGTATAAGTTACTCTTCGTTAGGTTAGGTTCTTTCGGTTCGGTTACGATTGGTTGGATCACGTCAAGTTGCGTTGCATTAGATCACTCGCGCAGCTGCTTGCCTTGCGCAGCTGAGGACGACGTGACGTTTCAAGTGAGAAAAACTGACCTCGCGCAGTTACAAACTATATATTTTGACTTCGTGCAATTAGAAACCACGCGCAGCTGCACTCCTCGCGCCGCGCAGTTGCTGGCCATTCGTACTTGAAGAACACGCTTAGCCATTCCAAAAAAAACATTTAAAAAAATGAGGTTGGTGCTTTAAATGATAGATTTTACCCAGTAGTGAAGATAGGTACAAACATGAACGAACAACGTTTTCTCGCCGTGCATCGCGATTATTTGATAGGGAGCCCCAACACCCTTCTACACACTGCCATGTTGGAGGCACTGTAACGCCGGCTTGGTGTGGCCAGAGGCGCCTAGCGGCTCATGTAAGACCCCAAGGCCCGCTTTCTGGACTGGCAAGTAAAATCCAGTGTACACGTCCGCTCGCCCATTAGGCCATCAGGGGCTTAAGTGTCGCGGCGGACCCGCCATGCGCTCTACGAAATGGGTTTGCGATTTTCGATGTTTCTCCTTTGCGGTCGCACCGACCTCGCGC